>NC_090265.1:1371042713-1371347713 GCF_040414725.1 Anabrus simplex
TGGCGTATGGCCTCCGGAGTGGCCTGGTGCGGATCTTTTTCTCGTAGACGGCATATTAGGCGACCTGCATGTCTGTGAAGATGGGGGCCGTACCTAGGATGATTTCTAATACTGAATACGCCACACACACCCAGCCCTCCGCCTCTCCCCCGAGCCACTGGAGTTAACCAATTAAGTTAAAACCCCCGACCCGGCCGAGAATCGAACCCGGGACCCTCTCAACCGAAGGCCAGTACGCTATCCATTCAGCCAACGAGTCAATAAAATTCCTAAAGGTAAACAATCAATAAAGTCCTCGGGCAGCGCTGGGTAATATAGCTAGTATCCTATAAATTCTACTGTATTCAGATGAGCTCAAATGTATAAATATAGTTTGTTTATTGCGTACTTGTTCTGTGTGCATAGATGAAACTGTTTTTCGTGTAATTGTACATATTTGTTAATAACCAAATTGTAACAATGTATCCTCATGCCATACGAAATATATATACTGTATTCTAACGATGCCATAGGAAACGATATGATTCGGATTTATTTTCTTGAAGAGATGTGGTAGTACCTGTCAGATTTCAGTCACTGAACTTTGTAATTTGATGATCGACAAAAAACATAGTGTACTACGATCATTCACCAGGTTGGCGGATGGTACCTAACTGAAGGCCACGGCCGCTTCCTTCTCTCTTTCTTGTCTGTCCCTTCCAATCCTCCCATCCCCCACCAAGGCCTCTGTTTAGCATAACAGATGAGGCCGCCTGGGCGATGTACTGGTCATACTCCCTTTACCGGGCGAGTTGGCCGTGCGCGTAGAGACGCGCGGCTGTGAGCTTGCATCCGGGAGATAGTAGGTTCGAATCCCACTATCGGCAGCCCTGAAAATGGTTTTCCGTGGTTTCCCATTTTCACACAAGGCAAATGCTGGGGCTGTACCTTAATTAAGGCCACGGCCGCTTCCTTCCAACTCCTAGGCCTTTCCTATCCCATCGTCGCCATAAGACCTATCTGTGTCGGCGCGACGTAAAGCCCCTAGAAAAAAAAGGTCATACTCCCCAGTTGTATCCTCCGACCCAGAGTCTGAAGCTCCAGGACACTGCTGCCCTTGAGGCGGTAGAGGTGGGATCCCTCGCTGAGTCCGAGGGAAAAATCGACCCTGGAGGGTAAACAGATAAAAAGAAGAAGAAGAATTGCGATGTAATAGAGACCTAATATGTTATTGGTTTTATTCTTCGTGTTTCGGGACAATAATTCTCAAACAAATACATATACATTCATCTGGTTATGAAAGAAGAAGCAGCAGACTGGTTTACTTAAAAGGAGCATAATAATACTGAGAATTGTTATTCAAGAAGAACGGATAGATTGTGTAAATCTCGTTACTAATATAACAATTGAGTTTATTTGCAGCAAAATATAGGTTATGAAACGTGAGAAGGATCGATTGCAATACAACTCAGCTGATTAGTGGTAGTACTTACAGAATCGACAGGCAAGTGTGTTTCACTCTATAGTCACTATGAGAGTACGTGTGTGCCAGAGAAACTTATATTTCTTTTTAAGATTGAGATAGAAGGACAATACGTGGAAGCCCAAACCATAATATCGAGTGCAAAAATAAGTATGAACGAGTAAGATGAGAGAGACGTGGGCAATGGCGACTGTCAGGTAGCAGTGATCAGTCCCGACGGGAGACAAGTAACATTTCTCTATCTATTTATGTATAGCATTATTCCTCTGAGTAATTTTTGCTTCAAAAGTAAAAATCAAAATAACTATATTGGAAAATGAGGTGTCTACATCGATGTAAAATGATACACAAAAATAAATTATTATCAAGCACTACATTTTAAATTAAAAAGAAAATAGGATATTTTCATAAAACACAGTATTATACAATTTACAATAACAATTTTTCTATTAGACACACAGCTCATCATTAAAAAATTGATATTATTAACAAAATTCTACTCATAAGTATCTCCTGTACTTAAACACATAATCAACTCATTTACAGTGTGTGGAATCACCTCAAGTAATACTATACAACTGCAATAAGATTTATTTACAATGATTTTTTAAACTCATTTTGGTACCCAAAAAGCATCATTTACATTTACATTACTTAGTTAAATTATGATAATTTAATTAATTCTCAATTTAAATACTCGAATGAGAATGACAGGTCTTAAATTTTTAATGATGGATGAATCCTGCTAATGTGGGGGAAGGTAATTTATGTTATTTTACAAGTGAAGAAGTCAAGTAGCTAATTGCCATAATATAGGAATCGTGGAAAGATTAAATCTACGGATCATCGAAGATAATAGTAGGGAAAATTATGAATATTTAATGTATAGTTCACGACGAAATAATTGCTACAGCTGAGATTATATATAAAAATCTGCGTCGATAAATGAGTATTAAAATCGGGTACTAATGTTGAAAATAGGATGCATTAAAATGGGAAGAATTGTGAAAGGTCTTCGGAAATTTCGAAAAATAGTATTTTGAATGTCATGTCGCGTATGAGATGATTTATTATGGATATCTGTGCGAATGGGAACACATCATTATGGAAAGTCTTCGTGAATATTCAATATCTTTAAGAATCGATGTATATTAAAATTCATCATGGTTATATCTGTCCAGAATAGGAATAATATTGTGTTGAGGGTCAACTTTAGCAGGCCGAATACGCAGAGTAGAGTTTCCTCTTTTAAGCGGAATCCCAAATGAGGAATGAGTCAAGAAGTACAGTGATGACAAGTTATTGGAGAGATGAAACCAGCGTCGTTATCTTTGAATGTTATTTGTTTATCCGTGTTGATCTTGCCATTTCCTTGTTTTAGTTACTCCTGTTGAACATGCTATGTTGTTTTTAGTTAGGAATATTTATCCGTAGCAGCAGTCTTCATCGTACTGATATAATCTTTCTTTCGTTATTTTATTATTTCATGAATTTGAACGTTGTTGATGGTTCGGAGTTTTATTATCCATTCTAGTAGATTATAATTATTATTCGAATTATTCATGACTAACTTCTTTTAAACATTTAGATGAATTAATTTTATGTAATTTAATTTTGCTGAGGAATACTGTTGGGACAGGTATAGACACGTTATTGTGATTTCGCAAGCACAAGTATTATAATTTAAACTGATGATTAATATTTTTATTAACGCATCAGTCGAACCAAAGTTTAATTTTAAAATAGACTAGCAAATGTACCGTGCATCGCTACGGTATTCTACATTGTATTAGAATATCGAAGTAAATACTGTACATACAGTAAATAAGATTGTTTTAAAATAGCATGTCTCTTAGCGTTATCCGAGAAACAGCATAGGGAGGTTCCCAATACGGTGTTTCCAATGTAAAGTGCTTGTTACGGATTTGTGATGATAACGGCAGGCTCACTTGCCTACTGCCATTCACAATCGAGTGTGGAAGTTTTCATTATAATTGCAGGCCCCATCGCCTACTGCGCTGTCACAATCGATTTGGGAGTTTTCGTTACAATGGCAGGCCCCCTTTCCTACTTCCAGACAGATTATAGGTTTCATTAGAATGTTTGGCAACTTCCCTATTACCAGTCGAAATTGAGTTGTGCAGTTATAATTATAATGACAGGTCCCTTTTCCTACAGCCAGCCAGCTTACTACCAGTCACACCAAATTGGTGAGTTTCCATCAAAATAGCAGGCCACTATGCCTAATACCAGTCACATTTTAGATGGATACATTTGTTTATAAGGACGGGTACCCTTGCCTACAGCCAAACACAATCGGGTAGGGGACTTTTAAACAACAATGCATGCTCCCTTGCCTTCCTTACTAATGCCAGTTACACAGGTGTTGGAGAAGGACCCCATTCCTACTGCCAGTCAAAGTCGGTGTGGGGAGTAATGATTACAATAGCAGACACACCCTTTCTCGATCGCTACAACACGACATCAGTGAATATATATAGGTCGACATACGAAAGTATATGCATAATTAAAATATTGCAGACCTTCATTTACAAATTGACTGCTGCAAAACGGTAAGTCATATCGATAAAGGATTGTACCATAAGACGTCAGATTTAGCGGCCTAAATGGCTGGTCGTATGATACATGATCTATTCGTGGGTCAGACTGAGTTTGAAACGTTGAATAGGGTAAAATTCTTGTAAGATTATCTCACATTGGATTAGTTTTCAGATAATTATGTGACAGCTACATACATAGCATTTGGCTCACATATGGCTACTGGGTGGGCCAATTTTCGTTTAGGGTTTGATGATTCTTTCTTATAAGTGATTGAAAGTATGAATTATACATGTGAAAAGTCCAAATTTACTTAACATCGAGAAATAGACAAAAATCAAACGTAAAAGGGATACAGATACAACAAAAAGTCATAAGACCAAGGTTGTAGATCACTCCAAATTGAACGGAGATTGTGCCTTCCCTTATGTGATAGGACTTCGCGAAGATCTGCACCATCATTAAAATTGCCTCCATATTTCGATATTCCTCGGGGAAAAACTTGAAAAATTTAAAGCTCTTGGAAATGGTCTGTCCGTTACAGGCTAAAACGTGTAATTTTGCCAAATTTCTGTTTTCTTGTTCGTCTGAATGATTTTGCCGCAATGTGGATTTTGGGCGAGGTGGGTTAAAATTAGGACTTTCAGGAAACTAAACCAAAAAATTATGCAGATGGTTGTTATTATTACCCCTTAAACGCGAAGCTGTGCGAACATTTCGCAAAAATAGTGAATGTACTGGCACACAGTCGTTAGGATTTTACTTATATAGATAAATAAGGAATCTGCTCCAGGTACAACACCTTTTGGTCTATGTTTGCTGGACTTACCCTGCAAAACCGACCATTCATGATATCTCCCTTATTAAACTTTCTGTCGAGAAAATACACATGAAAAAAAGTTTTATAAATGGATTTCCAACAAATTTGGTCGATTTCCAGTCAGGTTGGTCATGTACTTTATATATTGTGGAAGAGTAAATTCACCATTTCGGTTCCCTATAAACCGCCAGTCCATTCCAGGAACAGGAAATGTTATTGACCTTTAAAGTCTACCTTTGGAAAGGTGAATGCTAAATATAAAGTTTGGTTCAAATATCTTCAATAGTTTTCAAGTTGTAAGAAATACGCTCAACACGCGCCCGTTCTTAAGTTAAGTCCGGTTAATGATATCTCCCTTATAAATCCTCTTACCGAAATGATGCACATGAGAAAAAAGGTTTAAAAATTAATTTCCATTAAGGCAGGTAGATTTCTATTAAGTTTGGTTGTGTACATTTTGTGGGAGTGCAAAAATCACGGTTTCGGTTTCGTATAAACCCCCCAGTCATTTCATGGATTTAGAAACAGTATTTGCCGTGAAACCTACCCAAGGACAGGTGGATTCTAAATATGAATTTTGGTGGAAATATATCCAGTAGTTTCCTAATTATAAACAGACAGACAAACAGAAAAACAGACACCAAAGCTAAAAGTATGCAGATGGTCATTATTACACCTGAAACGGATAAGTGTACAGAAATGTCGCCAAAATAGTCAATGTACAGACACACTCTAGAAGTGCAGACCTTTATTTCGAGAGTTACTGCTTTGAAACTCTACGACATATCTGCAAGAAACTACTGGATATATTTCCACCAAAATTGTGCTTTCTGATTTGTGATAAGACTTACAGATTAGCCACCAATTATCCCGAAACGAAGGTGTGCACCGTCGTTAAAATTGCATCCATATTTCGATATTTTCCGGGGCCGAAAGTTATACATTTGCATAGCTTAGAATATTTCCTCAAAGGAAAGAGTGTCAAGATTTCGGGATTAGCACTCGCATACATACGGTGTAATTAAGGAAGAAAATAATTCAGTAAAGAAAGTTGAAATTAATAGAAAATGGATTAAAACTGAGGACAGCCGGATGACGACAAATATGTAAATACCAAGTGAATGTATTGGAAAATCAAATGCCCCTCAATAAAATATGCTGGTGTGAGTTATGGATATAATAAAGAGGTAACAGAGGAGAAATTTAGGCGCAGGCATTCTTAGGTCAACAGATAAGATTACTAATGGTGTTATAACTTAAGATATTCGAGGACGGTTATGAACTCCAACGATATTCCGCCAATATCCCGCAGAGTGGCCGATTGACGCCCTCTCTTGCATTCTACCCAAGGAACAACCATGAATTTAAAGTTATGATGAGGAAAATGGCAATACGTTACTTCCCTGCTGGCAAGCAGTTAGAGACGTTGCCATGGCAACCTGTACGTTCGTTGTCGGTCTGTCGGTCACACACGCAGACCATGATACCCGCAGAAAATAGTAAATTTCTCCGTCATTTGAATAGTAATGTAAATTATGAACATAACGAAAGTTGTTTATAATGAAGAGACGTTTCACATACGGTCCATGGAGTTTACAGGAAATCAATAGTATAAGAGAAAATGGAGGAAAAAACGTTCTGGTTTTCCTATAAATCCCCGTCTAATCAAAGATTTTAAAATTAAATGCATATATAAACCTTCCTCGGGGTGAGTATACTCCAAATATGAAGTTTGGTTGAAATCCATCCAGCCGTTTTGCCGTGATGGTGGAACAAACAAACAAACAAACAAACAAACAGACAAAACAGACACGAAAAGTAAAAACCACCGATTCGGTCTTGAGTTGACCTAAAACGGATAAATATCTGAGAAATTTCCAAAACAAACGAAATTACAGACAGCGGACCCCCTACAACTTTATTTATAAGAAGATGTGGTGGTTTGCTATGTTTCTGTCAATTTTGGACTGTATTTAATATAATTCGTCTTTTATTTGAATGAAATATGAATTGAAATTAATTTGAAATCTGATCGATGACAATAGTCGCGGCTGTCCGTGTGATCTGCATCAATAGTTGGCAAATAATAACCAAAATTATCTCCGTAGTAGAGAAATCCTTATTATAAACAATGCATTGTTACTGGTCTATTGTTTCCATACTTAATTCATTTTACACAATATAAATATTAGAATTTATTGTTATGTGGGCGGTGACATTCCGTAAATATTTGAGATATTTCGCTTATTACTTGTATTATTATCGGTATGTGTGAACAGAAACGAACTCATTGAGTAATATACCCGCATGTCATAGAAAGATCGAACTCCCTGTAAGTTAGTTTCGTGTTTCGCCCCGAGTGATTACGTGGCGTAAAGGGGTATAGTACAGCGAGAAAGAAAAGCTAATGTACCTTATACGTGGTCCTCGTGCATTAAATTTTAATTAAATATGATTTATAGCAGTCCCAATTTTAAATATCAAGCAGCATGTCTAACTATACCTTACAGAAGAGGGAGGGGACGTTTTTTGTTACTGTTATTGAAATCTTTTAGACATAGAGAAATGTAAACAGATAAAATGAAATGGCGTATGGCTTTTAGTGCCGGGAGTGTCCGAGGACAAGTTCGGCTCGCCAGATGCAGGTCTTATGATTTGACGCTCGTAGGCGACCTGCGCTTCGTGATGAGGATGAAATGATGATGAAGACGACACATACACCCAGCCCCCGTGCCTGCGAAATTAACCAATGAAGGTTAAAATTCCCGACAATGCCGGCAATCGAACCCGGGACCCCTGTGACCAAAGGCCAGCACGCTAACCATTTAGCCATGGAGCCGGACATGTGAAGACATGATCCAGTTATACACGTATTATTTTATGTGTGAGCGATTTTTGTTGATTCGAGTCAATAAAAACCCACCTATGTTTTATGCAAGTCCTAAGCCTGCGTAATTGAAATGTTAAGAAATATGTTGATAATTTTAATATGATTTCAATATGTGATGCATGTTGTAGTCCGCTTTGAACTCATGGCTCGTCTAGCACTACTTACGTCTTGGCACAAGACCGAACTAGTAAACAGTGGGATCGAGCTACTATACACGGGTATTTTAATTTTACTTTGTGGCTATTTGCTTTACGTCGCACCGACACAGATAGGTCTTATGGCGACGATGGGATGGGAAAGACCTAGGAATGAGAAGATAACGGCCGTGGCCTTAATGAAGGTACCACGGAAAACCATCTTCAAGGCTGCCGACATTGGGGTTCGAACCCACTATCTCCCGATCACTGGATACTGGCCGCATTTAAGCGATTGCAGCTACCTAGCTCGGTACGGGTATTCTTATACGGCATTTGGGGCCAAGTCGCAATTTTTCACCCTCATCTCCATGAAGGGCAAGATATTAGCAGTTATGTTCTCATATTCAGTTCTTAGTGTCTTTACACTCTGCGCGACATATTCGCTGCAGACTGAGTCCTTTGTACGTTCAAGTTATTAAAGTACCGATCAACGTACCTTCAGCCATTCTTAAGGACAAATTTGTCTAATATTGTATCAGATCATTTCTACTTGATCCATGACGTGACGTGACAAATCTCTATCTACACTATGTACAAACAAGCAGCCTTTCTAAATGGCAGTGAATCGAAAATGACGAGGTACTATCAGGATATGAATCCAAATAATTTCTTTACTCTAGAAATTAGACGTTTACCTTCTTAACTGTAAAGAAATATGCTATACTTCAATTATTAATAATATTAATTCACAGGTTACAACTCATGATAACTAAGATTAGAATTGTATCATCCAGCCCTATAAAATCTATAATGATATTATTTAAGAAAAGTACAACATATTTCACAAACTAAGTACAATGAAGAAATTAAGTGAACTAATTGTCCAGAATTCTGTCATTAGCGTCCTTTCGTATTGATACCACCTCCCAAGGGTTCAGTATAGTGCGAAAAATATAAACGATATTCGATATGAAATTCAATTTATCATTATTACATCACACTGGGCTTGGCTCCGAATCTGAATGGTCAGTATAACGGACTCTGGTTCAGAGGGACCTAGCTTCGGTTGCTGGATGTGTCGGGAATATTAACCGCATCTGGTTAAGTTTTCCAGCTTGGGAACTGTTTGTTTGTTATTGCCTCAACACACTTAGCTTCATTCCTAACAACAGTCGCGCACCCGTGAGCTTGCATTCGGCAGATAATGGGTTCCAATCCCACTGCCGGCGGCCCTAAAGACGGATTTCCGTGGTTTTGCATTTTGACATCAGGCAAATGCTGAGGCTGTACATTAATTAAGGGCACGGCCACTTTCTTCCCACTCCTAGCCCTTTCCTTCGCCATCTTCATCATAAGAGACATATCGGCGCGACGTAAAACAAATCATAAAGTAAATTATTACTCAACACACACCGTACTTTCAAAAACAAATAAAAAATCATAATAATTTAATACATAATTAAGGAAGGACATCTTTCAGCATAACTGGGCCAAGCCCGCATGTGATTCACAAATCGCACCTGCAAACCAAAAAGGGTGTAAGAAAAGCGACAGGGAAAGAAAATTAATATGTGACACTGACCTTCAGACTGGAGTATTTACAGACTAACTAGGCACTGGTAAACAGAAAGGACTCATCATTAAGGTGACGTGTGTGGTAAGCACAGTGCATCACATGAGATGGAATTTTGTTTTACGTTCATACCTTTTACGGAGCCAAGTATGTCATTCATTTTCTCACCTTTCAGAACCATTTAATACGTGAAGTAAATAATCCCACCTTTCCAAGGGATGAAGAGCCTTGGCACGACTCATTATTCGTGGTAATTTAAGCTGATAACTTCGTTATTTTACTCCTTACGATAACAATAATTAGGTTCTAGTGATAATTACTGAACAGAATTCGTGCAAGTGGTCTCGAGTTATAATTATTTGTAAATTTAAAGAAGCTTACCTTGCCAGGGTGTGCGTTAGGATTCATTCTCTTTTCAAAAAGAATACAGGCATATCCGAGATTATCACTCGATACTAGTCTGTTGGTGTTGTTCATACTGGTGGCGTGAACAGCGTACCAGTTGATTACTCCAAGGGGTTTATCGTCAGAACTTATAAACCTCAACTGCGTCATCGTCTTGTCTACGTTGTACTTGTACCTGCAAGACAAAACCAGTCTTCAGTTACTCCCTATTAAACAATTATATTGACCTCGCAGCAGTTCCGAATACATCGTATCTTACGGAGGGTGAAGGATATCAGATTGGTGTGCATCAATCTAAATGCCGTGTTCAGTCATTTTCATTATTTTTACAGTACTTTATACAGTTAAAATCTAAATTTCTTGAGTATAAATATTATCGGTGGAATAAACGTATGTTAACGTATTTTAACTCTAGAACCAAAGTACGCAGATACGATTCCTGGCTCTGCCAGATATTTAAAATCTGTTGCGAAGTTTATAAAAGCGTGCACTCAGCCTTGTGAGAGCAACGGAACAGAGTGAATAACAGTGAATGCTTGGCCATCATTGAAGTGATTTTCTGTAAATTCATTCTAAAATTTCACACAAATACCAGGGTAGCTCCCAAATTAATCATAACCTACCCCTCTGGAATTGCTGTCCTTGATGAAAATCCCTATTCGATTTAGTGGACGCAGCCGGCAGATAACTAAGTACAAAATTGTAGCCACAAAAATCTGCCCATAGGGAGTGTTGACTTTGGATTTTCCGCTGAGTCTGGAAGACAAGTGACAAAAAAAAGATGTGAATTTCTTGTGACAGTTGACGTTCGCTGAAATGAGTAGTGCTTGACATTCAATGAAGCACTAATTCATAATATATATCTTTCGGTGATACTCGGTCAGGGAATGTCCATGATTGGAAGAAAAGTAGCCATAGCGTAAATGAAAGCTTCAGCATTGCATTTGGGATAATGAGAAATAACGGGAAACCATCTTCAAGGCTGCTGACGAAGAAATTCGAACCCACCACCTTCTGACTGCAAGACCCCGTGCCAGACAATTACGATACTTATAATTTAGCACGAAAACATACCCTAGTTAACGTCATCTCAATAACTCACATCACAGTGAGGTGAACACAGTTCTATTTAAATATCTTGACGTATAGGGGCAGATTGCAAACTTGTATAATTTATTGTGAGGACACGAACATTAACTGTGTTCTTGCAAATAATATAAAGTACGATAATCTAACGAATCAAAGAATCAAGGGATCGGAAAATAATACTTGATTACCAATGATTTCACAAAATTCGGTCAATTATGAGGAAAACGTTCCATTTTATAGAAGATATCAACGAGGATGTTCAAGATACTCCCTAAATTCTTGATGCTGCATGATGTGCAAGAGCAAAACCAACTCCTTTGATATAGAGCTTATTCGAATTCTCCCCTTTCCAAAAGAAGGTATAACCTCCACCACGTTCCTTCAGTTGTTTTTCATTTGGAAGCCTTGTTTCACTGAGTGCAGCAATGTTAATGTTGAACCTTTTCAGTTCACGAGCAAAAATTGCTGTTCGTCTCTGTGGTCGATTATCTCTGTCACTGTCCATCTAAGTACGTGAGTTCCAAGTAGCAAAATTCATTCTTATTTTGGTTCGACCGCATGTGGTATACCTCCTGGACGTGACTATCCAGTCGGGTGGAAATAGACTGACTATGTTTAGGGCACCTTTACTAGCTCCCTCCCCATTCAGGGTAAGAAGAGTGGATCCTAAATAGTCCTGCTTAGTCACGAATGCAGCAGCACATCTTCGAGCAAAGCGAAGGTCACACATTCACCGTCTTCGTGCCGGTTTGTTGCTAGGAGCTCCCAGACAACACAATCCTGCTCCCGTCACAAATCCCCAAACGCCCAGGGCTTGCAGTTGTGCATGAAGAGATGGTACAATTCTTCGGAAGACACCTGTGTGTGACATCTATGTGGGAATGTTGTTTCACACCAACTGTCATACGATCCTTGACAGTTACAGAGCCTTTGCCCAGTGGTATAGCAACTACGACGACTGGAGTTCCCGAACTGCTGCAGCCTTCATCCGCCTTCCCAACAGTTGGAGCTACATTAGTTGCTCATGCTCCTGATCCGCCAATGAGATCTTCTACTATGCAGCTGACCATTATTGGTCCATCTACCGTTAGAGGTAGTTTACCACCTCAAGGGCAATAGAGTGCCGTAAACCTCCATAGATGGGTAGTAAAGCCAGAGTATGAAGTCCCTAAAATATCGGGGATTATGTGGTCAGAGGAAAGACAACAGGCACACACTGAAAGAATGAAAGCAATATGGTCTCTTAGAAAGGCGAATCATAAATATAATGCGTGATCAAACAGTGTCCATACGCAAATAATAATAATAATAATAATATAATAATAATAATAATAATAATAATAATAATAATAATAATAATATAATAATAATAATAATAATAATAATAATAATAATAATAATAATAAATTCGATTGATAATTATTAACCTTAAACAGACCTTCTACAGTAGACCATCCGACAAGTATGGGTCTCATTTGATGGATTTCCGTGGTTTCCACTTTCACACCAGGCAAATGTTGGGGCTGTACCTTAATTAAGGTCACGGCAACTTCCTTCCCACTGCTAGCTCGTTCATATTCTACCGTCACCATGAGACGTAACGGTGTCGGTGCGACGTAAAGCAGATTGTAATAGAAGAATGGATCTCTCCTCTGTGTAGGAAACTGTGTGAACCGGGCGAGTTGGCCGTGCGGTTTGGGCCGCGTAGCAGTGAGCTAGCATCCGCGGGATAGTGGGTTTTCCGTGGTTTACCATTTTCACACCAGGAGAATTCTGGGGCTATACCTTAATTAAGGTCACGGCCACTTCCTTCCCACTCCTAGGCCTTTCCTATCCCATCGTCGCCATAAGACATATCATCTACGTCGATGCGACGGAAAACAAATTGTAAACAAAACTGTGCTTTCGTGTGGTGATGTGAGTGAGTTACAGGAATATTAAGGACAGCACACGGAACTCGAGACAAAGGATTTATCCGTCCACGGTTAAAAATCAACGACCTAGCCGTGAATTAAACCCGGGACTACGAGGTCTGAGGCCAAGATGCACAACAATCAGCCAAGGAATAGAACAAACTGTCTGTGATTATTGTACCGGTTGGTACATCCCGACCCCACAAATTTAAATTGTGCGCCTACAAGTAATACCCTAAAGGGGAAACCCTGAACTTTATGTTGTGTGTAACTTTTGATGTTAGCCAATAAGGGGAGGGGGTGTGGCGCTTTTATTTCATGAAAGGTCTCGAAGCTTCCTTGTGGGTATAAAACTGCTGAGGTTCATGGCTCGTGGCCACTCCATCGACATCTTGCTTAGTGTGTGAATATGTAGCAGGGGGCGGGAAGCGCCTCTTTCTTCGGGCAGCAGTTCATCAACAAGGTAATGGCCGTTTAATAACTTTATTTCTTGCTAGCTCAGCAGTTTAACCCACGGGGCAGGTTCGAAACTTTTCTCATGTAACCTACCTTTAAAATGTAAAGACATTTGGTAAAAATTCCGTCTCTTTAACTACAAATTGGGATAGAGAGTGCCTAACCCTCTCGAGCTCCCACTCATATTGTTTTGAGCTGACTACGTTTTCATAACCGATTTTCTTTTTTCTTAATGTAATAAAGTTTTCTTATACGAGTCACCTCCCTAGTATGGGATTAGCCCTTGTGTAAGCGGCCTAGAGCCGAGTAGGTTTTAATAGTGTAATGTAGGAGTGCAAACTACGCCTCCAGTCATTTTGTATTTTGGGCCATTTAATTATCCTGTTCTTTTTCGCCCGAGGCCCAGTAGATTGGGTACTAATACCCCTGTTTCATTTGGTGCGGTAGCGGCAATTGATTTGTAAGGTCAGGTATGCCTTTAATAGGCTTGACAGAGAGAGAGCGGGACAGCTCATTATGGTGTTGTGGTAAAAGGGCTTAGAGAGGCTTGAGATGTAAGGCTGGGAGCTAATGCTCCATGTAATTAAGGGTGTTCTGCCCTTTAGTATTTTTGTTGTTGTGAGCTGAGAGCTCAGAAATTACAATTGGGGCTCGAAGCCCAGATCTTGTAATAACCCCCGAAATCTTGTGATTTCTTTGTACCTGATTTTGGCTTGTTGTTGACTTGTTAAGTTTTCAAATTCTATGTCACCACTGTTAAGTTTTGAAAATATAACCTTTGTTGAAATTTTAATTCATTTTTCGAACTTGTAGTTAGACCCATTCCAGCCCGCACCTCCTTTCACCTCTGCTGAACCACCAAAATCCCGTAACAATTATTATTCATGATTGTTGTGAAAGGCAGATAATAACGGTAGTCTATGATCTGACAAAAAACATCACATAAAAAAATACTGTTTCAAATTAAAATTACGGAATTCTTGCTAAACTTCAATCACTGCCTTTCACCACACTTTGGAAGGGTCGCGAATGTGAACTGTATCTCAAATAAAAACAAATAAAATAACATTTTAGCTAATGAAATTCAGTAAAAGGAGTTTTAAGGAAATTCATTGAACCTCCGAATGACAGAGGTAATGATCTGAATTGCATTCCTGATAACATCAGTTCCAGAAAATGTCTCGGTGGGTTTTATATTATTTACGTGATCTACATGATTCTACAATGAATACCTTTGAGACGGCTGCAAAATTTTCAACACTCACCACCACTGAGATTCTAATACATTCTCTTTCCATGTATACTTCAATAAAAGTGCTGACGCAATGCAGTACAGCCCGCAAGCCAGTTATCTGTGCACTCTCCCTCTTCCATACAACTATAGCAATCATTCAAATTACAAAAGATAATTAATATCATGTTATATCCTATAAATTTGAATACATGAAGTGCAATTGCTGCATTATACACTAGATATTTACAATTTGTTAGTGTTAAGAATTAATTTTAGAGAACACATTGTTATTCAGCAGAGATAATACCACTCACGAAGGAGTTAAATTGGGACTCAAATCCAAATACATCTGCTTTTACAGATAAATCCGATGCCAATTCGGTG
The DNA here is from genome assembly GCF_040414725.1 of Anabrus simplex. Taxonomy (NCBI): domain Eukaryota; kingdom Metazoa; phylum Arthropoda; class Insecta; order Orthoptera; family Tettigoniidae; genus Anabrus; species Anabrus simplex. The sequence continues at coordinate 1,371,057,636 of NC_090265.1, forward strand.
AAGTAGTCACCGACTAGGTGGAGTTCTGACATTAGTTACTCCTTCTTCTTTTTTCAATTTGCTTTATGTCACACCGACACATATAGGCCTTATGGCGACGATGGGACAGGAACGGCTGGGAGTGGGAAGCGGCCGTGGCCTTAATTAAGGTACGGAACCAGGATTTTCTTGGTGTAAAAAAGAAAACCACCGAAATCCATCTTCAGGACTGCCGATGGCGGAGTTCCAACTCACTATCTCCCTAATGCAAGCTGTCAGCTACGTGACCCAAGCCGAGCAACCTCTTGATCAGTCTTCTTCTTCTTCTTCTTCTTCTTCTTCTTCTTCTTCTTCTTCTTCTTCTTCTTCTTCTTCCTAGCCTGTCCTGGATTCTAGGGATGGTAACTATGTACATGGCGTGAATTAAGTGTAGTTTTATGACCGGATGCTTTTCCTGATAATGAATGTCTAGTCTAGGCATTAATGGAGTGCTCGATCCACCTGGAAGGACGTGGGTTCGATTCAATATCAGGAAGTTGAAAAATATTATAATCAAGGTCTAGAGGTGTACTCAGTTGATACAAAAAATGAGTACCAGGCTAATTCCTAAGGACAAAGATGGACGTATATAGGGCTGACCACTCTGTCCCGCTTAGTTCCGTGATTACGGATACTGGAAGCATTTCCTTCCATTCCTCCAAGGGTCGTCATATCCCGTAAGGATACGTCTTTGCTTTCAATTTTGTTTCTTGTTTTTTGCTTCTGATACAAGTTCCATTTGGAAGGAGGTATTCATTTTAGTGTGTTTGTTAGGTGGTTGGTAGTTTTTCTTTTCTTTTTCTTTTTTTTTTGCTTTACGTCGCACCGACACAGATAGGTCTTATGGCGACGATGGGAAAGGGAAGGGATAGGAGTAGGAAGGAAGCGGTCGTGGCCTTAATTAAGGTACAGCCCCAGCATTTGCCTGGTGTGAAAATGGGAAACCACGGAAAACCATATCCAGGGCTGCCGACTGTGGGGTTCGAACTTACTATCTCCCGAATACTGGATACTGGCCGCACTTGAGCGACTGCAGCTATCGAGCTCGGTATGTGGTTGGTAGTTTGATGTGTCGTATGTGTATGATGATGTAAACTAACCACTCAGCTCCCAGGTTGAAGGAATTCAACAGGTACGAATAAAATCCCCTGCGCAGCCGCGAATCGAACCCGGGGCGCTCTGAACCGGAGGTTACTGCTCTGACCATTCAGCCAGGTAGGCAACATTTCTGTTACTAATGTATGGAATGGGCTCCTCCGCTTTAATTTCATCAACTTCAAAGCTATAACCCTCTGTTACGACCCACAATGTAGATGAAGGTCATTGATAAACGTTTGGTAAAGTGTTCCGGATCGTAAATCACGCCTCTATTCTGTATCTGCTACATTTTGTGACTACAATTTACCCAAGAGACGTCGGAAAATAATGTAGACGTTTGAAAAAGTAAGTGATATTTTGGCAGTGGTACTTCAGAGAAAATTGCGTCATGAATATTGTATATCAAGAGCAATGATTGCGCAAGAGTGTTTGGAATATGTTATCGCGGGTAATGGAGGAGTTATTAAAACACTTAATCTAAATATTGCAGCGTTTGGATCCGTTATTTCCCATATTGGCACGGTCCGTCGCTCTGGTTCACATAACCGGTAGGTCAATGAGATCTCGGGTAGTTAAAGGTATCAAACCGGATGACGGACCCTAATAGCTTATCGTCATCATCATACATTATGATTTTACCTAAGTTGAAAAATGAATTACAAGTACCAAGTTTCCAGAATAAAGAGACTCGTATCAATGTATGATGGTCCTCAGTCGTTATCATCGAGTATTCCTCGAAGAACAAATTCCCGTATAGGCCTGCTTCATTTACTTGTTATATTATTAGTAATTAAATGAAATGATAATACTTTCCATATTTTCCTAATTCTAAGATATTTTTTCTGTTGGTATAAATGAAGACAAAGATCACAATGAAAAATTACCTCTTAAATTTCCGATTCACCTTGTTATAACCGAGGAATCGTGATGTAGTTGATGCCTTGATCAAAGAACAACATAAAGTTCACTGTCACGCTGACATACAATTTCTCCTTGTAACGATGAGAAAGAAGTTTTTGATCATTCAAAGTAGAAGAGACATTACAAATGTGATTTCCAAGTGCCTACAATGAAAGCGACACAGAGTTAAGCACGCAGAATCAGAGAGTACTCAGCTACCACACGATGGTATCAAGGATGCTGCAATATTTGAAGTTACTGGAATTGATTGATATAGCTGGTCCATTGATTTTAAAGAATGATACGAAGTTGTGGACTGCAATTTATACCTGCGGAATTTCCAGGGCTTCACACTTCGAACTCGTATCTTCACTCAGCACTGAAGCATTCCTTCTGTCATTAAGAGATTCATTGCAAGAAGAAGACGTCCATTCATTGTATAATGTGATAACGAAACTAATTTGTTGGAGCTGCAAATATGGTGAAAGAAATGTATGTCCAGAAAATCCTAAATGTATCTCAGCTACAAGAAATGGAATTGAAGTTCAATCCTCTCGCAGCCTGTTGGTGAGGTGGTTCGTCAAGTCAAGGAGCTACTGAAGATTATGCTCGGGAATTCTGTTCTGACCTATGGAGAACTCCCGACTTCACTGAGTGATATGGAGCGGTGATTAATGTCCGACCTCTAACATACGAATCAGAGGATCCAAAAGACTTAACTCCATTAACTCCAAGCTTGTTTCTACATGAGATAAATGCTACCATATATCAGATGTAGATTAATTAGAGGAAGAAAAGTTCCGTTCTCGCTAACCTTTCAGACAGTACTTAATTCATGAACTGAAAGAGCGCTTCAAGAAACAATATCTCTCAAAGTTGGTCTAACGTCCCAAAGGGAAGCCGGCAACATCTCTGAAGGAAGGTGACATGGTATCACTCAGTTCTAACAAGGGAACATCGGCAATGGTTAAGTCGCCGAACGCGATGAAGCTTCGAAAACACATGGAGGTACACGTAAAAACGATATCGGCATCAATTTTGGGTGCCAACATTCATTAGGCCGTTAACTACGGGGCCTAAAAGTTGCGACATTTCAAATTCCGCGCGATCAGCGATGAATACTTGCTGGCCAATGCTAAGCTGGCACACTGCGTGCCTGGAGACACGCTTCTGCACCTCCTTCCCTACACAACTCCGCCCCTCATTCTGGTTCGCCACTGCACGTATCCCTTCTCCCCGCGCCTGCCCATCTTCTTAGCTGTCGAAGAGAACCGGTGCTACACTTTGCGTACTCTATCAGCCTTCCTCATATTCTCCTTTGTAATTTCCACATTGTATTAGTCAGTTTACGTTTTCTGAAATGTTTATGAAAACGTTTGCACCGGGCGAGTTGGCGTTGCGGTTAGAGGCGCGCGGCTGTGAGCTTGCATCCGGGGGATAGTGGGTTCGAATCCCACTGTCGGCAGCTCTGAAGATGGTTTTCCGTGGTTTCCCATTTTCACACCACACAAATGCTGGGGTTGTACCTTAATTAAGGTCACGGCCGCTTCCTTCCAACTCCTAGGTCTTTCCTATCCCATCGTCGCCATAAGACCTATCGGTGTCGGTGCGACGTAAAGCAATTAGCAAAAAAAGGTATGGCGCCTGTTTTTAGTTGTGTTTTGTTTCGGTTTTCTTTTCACTATATTTTAGTGTTTCGAATAGACCAAAGATTGTTTTTGTTTACTATCAGTTATTGACGGGGAGTTTGCCCGATGTAATTGTTACGGTGTCATTTATTGTGTTGCCTTGTAATTGTTTTTTGTTGTACCAGTTCGTACAATACCCAATTAACTTTTTGCATATGTAACTGCTATTAACTTATACACAGAAGACTGTAGTGTGATACTTTAATATCTGTATTTGTTGAATACATAGACCTTCGTCAGCTATTACGCAAAAGTACCGGTACTGTAAGACTACAGGTCTGCCTTGATTACTGTATATCTACTGCATATATAAATGCACATCTTTTTTTTATTTTTCAAGGCCTTTCTTATTACGTCAGACTTTACTGCATTCCATGTCATACTCATATCAAAGTTGCCTATGCATTAAATTTATTTATACTGCAAAATAAATAAATCGTTCAGTACAAGCACAAATAAAAACATTCTACTTATAGGCCTATTCCATATACCAGAGTACGCAATACGCAAAATACCAGTAGTTTCAAGCTCGGAGGTTATAATTGTTGTTGTTGTCGTCCGCGATGTCGTTTCGTTATGACACAACTGATAGCGTACACAAAATGGGTGCGGGAAGGGGACATAAAACGAAGATGTGGATCTGTAACCAGGTTTTTGATATCCCGAGGTACCGAATTAGATTACACTCATTGAGATCCTCTACCCGGGCAGGTCATTTCTTTAAATAAAAAGGTATTTAACGGTGTTAAAAGGTGGGAGATTTATTTAGTGGTGGGTGATTTAATTTAATTAATTCCATATGTATGTCCACTCTAAAGGACATTATCGACAGCTTTAAGGCGTTTTAGAAGTAAATAATAATTTAAGCGTAGGTAGGACGCGGTATCCCATCCCACGTTTTACCACGCCCGGTGGTACTTAACTCGGAGTTGTACCCACGAATGTAACAACTCACCGAAATTAGCAGGAATGAAAATATAACATTTGAATAAAATATGGGTATGTTAGTGTAGGTTATTTATTATCATCATATGTGAAACGGAACGTTATTTAAAGGATTTCAATAACTATAGTACGAAAGAAGCAAAGTATAGAGCCGGTCCCGTTCAACAGCTAAGCAGCCGGCAAGTGCGGGAAGAAGGGAAACGTGTGGTGCCGAACCAGTTGGAGGGGGGAGGGGAGGAGGTGCAGAGGCGTGTCTCCAGGTACGCAGTGTGCCAGCTTAGCATTGACCAGCAGGTATTCATCGCTAATCGCGCGGAATTGAAATGTTGCAAATTTTAGGCCCCGTAGTTAACAGCTTAATGAATTTTGGCACCCAAAATTGATGCCGACATCGTCTTTACGTGTACCTCAATGTGTTATCCAAGTTTCATCGCGATCGGCGACTTAACCATTGCCGATGTTCCCTTGTAAGAAACTGAAAAGAGTTGAATGGCCTGTCGCGAGAATTTTTACGCTCTTTCCTGGTCGCGATTGTGCAGCGTGTGTGGCTAAAGTGAAAATGGAAAACGGAGTTCTGATTCGTCCAATTGAAAGACATCACCCACTGGACGTAGATAGTGACCAAACAACTTTTAAAAGAAAACTTAACTTAGGAACAACATCAAGACAGAGTTCGTATGTGACAAAAAGTGGTCGAGTAGTGATACCTTATAGCAAGTGCTGCAGTTGAGTGGAGTAGGTAGGAGGACACCGTAGAAGAGTACACTTTTAAAAATGCTCCCACAACTCCAAGGTGCGAGGGTGTTATAAATACAATATAAATACAATAAATATAAATAATTTGTTATCTCTTTGGACTGTTGATTCAGAACTCTTAGGAGTAAGTAACTATCGTGGGGTAATGTGCTAACAATGTGGCTGTTGTTCTTGTGTATTTTATAACACTGTTGAAGATAGACTTCAATATAGTTGTAGTTCGCACCGGAGAAAATAAAGTATGTTTTAATATAACTATGGAGTCAGATAAAGATTTTGTAACAATTACCTTTACACAAAAATTTCACTGTGTACTATCTCCACCTCTGAGGCTGTCTCACTACACTGTTATAAAGATTTTATTACAGACACAAAGTACTAAATTACCCGTGGTCATCCGCAGCGTTCATAATAAATAGGTCAGATAACTCATCTTGATATGCTTGTCGAAGTAACATTGTTTTACCTCCCTTTCCAATGGTTTTATGGACACTTAATAAGACGCGTGTTATGATACGCCGCACTTCGTAGTCCAAATTCATCCATTCTGACGTCATCAAGGCGTCTACTTGATATAATCTATGCATATATATTCGCTATTTTTTATCCTGTAGTCCTTGTGTCATAATAGGCGATGCTATTTTAATCGCAGTTCTTCTATATAGGGTAATTCCGGGAGAGCTGCCGCACTTTTTATGTCTTTTGTTATATCTCGGTATATTTACTTTAAAAATTGTTGCAAATTCATCGAGCATAATTTGAAAACATGTACATTTGATCAGGGATGAACGAAATATTGGCAATTGAAAGTAAATGGGAGAAAGGAGGGAACAAAGGAATTGTTGCATCTGCGGCGTCTCTCCCTGGATCCCGATATAGATGCCGACTTTGCTCGGGAGAGATGCCGCAAGTAAAATAATTAATGACAAAATCAAATTTAAGCCAATTTCTTCAACTTTAATATAACCGAACACTAGAACGTACTACAAGACAATTATATCCACATAATATAATCATTCAATGGAAAAAAATCTATCTGATAATTTACAACATTAAATTAATCGTATTTTAATTTCGATTTACTATAAATGTGCATGTGCAATGGATTCTTCACTGTGTTATATAAAACCCCACGGCACTTAACACCCTTGAAAGGGCTCTGGCCTGCACAGCGACCGCTGCTCAGCCCGAAGGCCTGCAGATTACGAGGAGCCGTGTGGTCAGCACGACGCATCCTCCCGGCCGTTATTCTGGGCTTTCGAGACCGGGGCCGCCATGTCACCGTCAGATAGATTCTCAATTCCAATCAAGTAGGCTGAGTGGACCTCGAACCATCCCTCAGGTCGAGAGAAAAAACCCTGACCTGGCCGGGAATCGAACCCGGAGCCTCCGGGCGAGAGGCAGGCACGCTATCCCTACACCACGGGACCCCCGTGTTATATAATGGAAACATCAAAATCATAATGAATATAATTCTGTCCTGGCACAGTAATTTGGAAACATGTCTAAGGCGGGATTCTTGAATCAAAAACTGATGTTTATCCTCTTACAAGTTTTTACAGATTGTTTCCTAAAACTTTGTTCTCTAGCAATTTTGCTGCAACAGTCGTTATATGTAGAGCAAGATTCATGCAGTCACTGTTTGTAACTCAAACACTGGATACAGTAATCCTTTTTTGGATATCATTTTGACTTCGGTGATTATTGAAGTAGCTATACCTGCTGGACCCAGAGAGCCCTTTTCCAGATTTCGTGACTGCATTCGAAGTTTCAGTGTTCGTTCCGGAATTCTGTAGTATCATTCTGCCTCCCTGATCAGTATTTCCTTGGCTTTCAGTCTTTTAACAGCCTCTCTTAAATTTTCCTGTGTCCATTGAGGTCTTTTAACAGTGCCCTTACTTTTATAATGAGCAGGCATGTCGCAAATTTTTATTGCTGAAAATAATATAATTTTATATAATAAAATAATGTTACCAATGAAATTAATAAAAATAGATTATGTATATCAAGAATCGTGAGACGATAAAATATTCGAATAAAATACCGGTACTATGCCTTAACATCAGTGTAACCTTTCCCGATGCCTCTATCTTATGTTACTGGAATATTAACTGAGTATTCACATATTTAAATATTGCTCCGGCCACTAAATTCTAAGTATCGGGTCGCAAGTCATACAAAGATTCCAAACTGGAATAGTATTTATGAACATAAGTTCCAACATATGGCATATAATCATTTCTCAGGGTAAAAATTCGCTTCTTTGTTCCTATATGCATTAAATAAATCGCGGATTCCGTTGAAGAGTCGCCGACCGTTGAAACATTCATATCATTTCCTTCTGTCAAAAGAAATTATCCGATCCTCATCTAATATTCAGCGTAAGCTAACTCAATAATTCCGTAAACTATCCTACTACTACCTACATAAAGAATAGAAAAGCAAAATCAAATCTATATCTAATTTATTAGCATGCTAACGTATAATAAAATTGAATAATATATATTCATTGGCAATAAGGAAAGGAAAATCATAGTATTATAAGTATCATTCTCAAAATGCTTGGTTTCCGGGATAAACATATTTGAAAGAACTTTATATCTTCAACATATTTGCTTACATATTTGTTAATAATCAAATTACACCATATCTTCCATGATTAAATTCATATAAGGGGAAAAATAGGGATCAGAACTTTATTAAATCAAGGAGGAGTGGAATATCTTTCATTTAATGTTGTTTGGGCCTTTCTTTGGGGCATAAGTTAAGTTTCATTTTATATTTCGGTCTATTTGACCAAAAATTTATTTAAACACATGTTTGGATTCTTGTTTGTGACTCACCACGTTACGAGATAAGCATTAGCATGTTTAATTATGGGTTCAAAACACCCATACAGTTACCAATATTCCTATCATAACCCAAATGAATAAATTAAATCAGTACATCACCATATGTACAACACAAACCAAATAAAACTAGTACGGAGTGCCATAGATTTGACGGTACGTCATTCTAATCTGCGAAAATCGTGCCATACAGTCCTAGTCATGTGCCAAAATATTTACATACTCCCAAATATTTCTTCGCTGTGCCATAATTTCGATAAAGCAAACCGCACTCCGTGTAAGCGCTAACGTGCTGACCTTCAAATACGTAAATGTGCGAGATTTCATTCTATTCCCAAATATATATAACGTAATGCATATCAAACACGTAACCTCCCTATATCCTCCTCCGAAAGTTACCACGAAACACATACTGCTTGGCTCGAGACATGCATTTAACTCAACATGGCCTATCTTCTTTACTTGCAGTGCTAACCCAAATCTAAATATAATATGTTACACAGAAATTCGCATTTCAGTTTTCTATCCCATTCTTAAATAACGAACAGAAACATAACTCCTCATTCTACTTATAACATGCCACATTAACACTTCATTTCCTCTGTATATATACAGGGTGTTAGGTGTATACCTGCAGATATTTCTTCTAGCAATAGAGAACGATGTGACGAACCACTATATATCAAACTTTTAGTAATTCTCGGAAGTTATTTTCGAGAGCAAAGAGATACGATGTTTTAGAATAGGTAGTATGCCTTGTTCTTTTGAATGAATAGCTTCCCTTTGAGAACAGGCGAGTCACGCGCCATGCGTGCCAAACTGGTTTCTGTTTATGTTTACGTGCAACAGCTGAACACCACCTATGCAATGCACGAGATGTTATGTAACATACTTGTCAAACTGGTTTTATGTTTAAGAGCAACTGAGCTACGATAACAGCTGAAGGTGGCTACTACAGTAGCGTATGCCTTGTTACGTTACCTTCTCGCCAGACTGGTTTCGTAGTTGTCAGTATTCAGTTTCTGTCTTAGGTGCTTCAGACGACCCTGGTCATCGGTTTCGGACCCTGGAGATGTACCGAATTCTCAGCGTTAATACTGGTTCATTTGCTGTTATGTCCTTTAAGGGATTGGGATATGTGTCGTCATCAGCCCCGTGGTCTTGTGAGTATGAAAATGACCTGAAAACCTGAATCGGTGCGGGACCTGTACGAGCGTGTGATATAATTTTTGGTTGGGATAGGCGCGCCGGGACGTGAAATACAGTAGATCCCCGTTGTGCATTGCGTAAAGGTAGAAGAAAGATGGCAGGTCCTTACGCCAACGAAAGCAGTCATGGGATGCCCAAATGAGTAGCATCGGAATTGAATTACCGAAACACATCGAACGTTTAGTTTTAAAGGAATATTGGACATGTTATACAACTAAATAAATTAAACGTACTTACATTTCGTGCCTCCTTCCGGGCTGAGTTGCTCAGACGGTTGAGGTGCAGGCCTTTTGACTCCAACTTTACAGGTTCGAACCTGGCCCAGTCCGGTGGTATTTGAAGGTGCTCAAATACTGTAGGTCAGCCTCGTGTCGGCAGATTTTCTGGTACATAAAAAGAACTCGTGCGGGACTAAATTCGGGCACCTCAAGGTCTCAGAAAACCGTAGAAGTAGTTAGTGGGACGTAAAGCACTTAACGTTATTATTACTATTATTATTATTATTATTATTATTATTAGGTCATTAAAAGCTGAAATACGTGGAAGAAAATAGTAAAATATGTGTGGTTTAAGAGGAAACAAGATGAAGTGTATGTCACGTGAGTTAGCATCGGTCGCAGTAGTTACCTACAGATTACTATGCGTAAAACGAGAACCAGGTCAAGCTCGTGGGGATGAGTCAGCTGTAATCTCGTATTGTGTTTAAACATCAAACATACACATCAACAAATATAAGAAACATAAACAAGGTTACACGTTAGAGACATGTAGCTATTAACCTGAACGCCAGGCCGACGGTCGCTTTCATGAGTACAGATGAGTTATCAAATTATACACAATCCACAGATGTCGAACATATCTAAGAAGATTCCGCCACAACTATATTACATTTTATTATGATGGTGCTAATAACAAATCGCAGCAGCTATTGGCTTTACGTCGCACCTACACAGATAGGCCTTATGGCGACGATGGGACTGGAACGGGCTAGGACAGGGAAGGAAGCGGCCGTGGCCTTAATTAAGGTACAGCACCACCATTTGCCTGATGTGAGAATGGGAAACCACGGAAAACCATCTTCTGGGCTGCCGAGAGTGGGGTTCGAACCCACTATCTCCCGAATAATGGATACTGGCCACACTGAAATGAAATGTCGTGTGGCTTTTAGTGCCGGGGGTGTCCGAGGAAAGTTCGGCTCGCCAGATGCAGGTCTTTTGATTTGACTCCCGTAGGCGACCTGCGCGTCGTGATGAGGATGAAATGATGATGAAGATGGCACATACACCCAGTTCCCGTGTCAGCAAATTTAACCAATTAAGGTTAAATTTCCGACCCTCCCGGGAATCGAACACGGTACCCCTGTGACCAAAGGCCAGCACGCTAACCATTTAGCCATGGAGTCGGACTTAAGCGACTGCAGCTTTCGAGCTCGGTAAATTGCAGCAGATTACGCTACTGCGTGTTGAGATGATGTCGGTAGAATACAGTATACCTGTTAAGACATAAGGCTGCAGTAGAAGAAGAGGAAGAATAAGGTAACGAGAGCCACATAGTCAAGCAGCACACAGCTGAACAAAGTGCACATTAGTGACACAGACATAAGAGTGGCGTGGTCGCGGGAACTACAGTCGCATTCGTAACACACTGTTGTAGAAAAATAATGAACTAACATACAGTACGGGCTCCGTAATTCCAGGTGGACGGTAACAAGACTATCTCGAATAGAAAAGTACGGATTTACGAACGTACACGAAACGCCTGTGAACAACATAATGTACCTATGTTAAACATTACAGTACAACAGTTTAGAAAACAAAAACATACAGATTGCATTAAAAGAAATGTTAAACTTTCTTTTGTAAATTAACAAAACACTCTAGGCGATCTTCTTAAGTTAAATGTTAACTTATAGTTCCTATTTCAGTAATGATGAATATAAAACGATTATTTTATTAAATATTTATACGTGACGACGACGACGACGATGATGATGATGATGATGATTGCTGTCTTAATGTCATCGGCCCTTAAAAACGCAAAGTGTCCTCTGTTTTAACTCGTAGGGAATGAGAAACAAAATATAAATTGCTGGAAGCCTTTCCCGATAGATTCATGAAGGGCGACCCGTGTTCTGTTCTGCCACACGATACACTAGCAGCATATAATGGTATTCGTGGTATTCATACACTGGCATTATTCAAATACTACTACTGATGCTACTACTACTACTACTACTATTACGAAGTAACTCGCGTACTAGTTCGGACGATGATTCGCATCTCTGACAGCTGTTATTCAGGTCAAGGTCAGACAGACCGGTTTCATGTAGGGGTGGGGAACTCGTCCAGCCACATTTCCATCGCTAGGAACAACAGACAACCGGCATGTGACAGGTCTAGTGCTTTTGTCGAACTGCTCCCACAGTGCGATTTCAATATCATGGTCTTTTGGGAGTCCAACTCGCCGTATGCAGAAACAACCCGTGTTGACGTGTACGTAAATAAAGTTTATTACGTCAACGAAATAATGCATGGGATAGAATTTCAAAGTGAGTAGTATCGGAATTGAAATGTCAAAACACATCGAACGTTTTACTTCATACCAGTACGGGACATGTGATAAACATAAATTAATTAAACGTACCTTCCTTTCGTGCTTACAACTGAAGAGAACATGTTTAAATGTAAATGAGAACCTTCTAGCTTACTGCTGATTTTGCAGTGCCTATTCAACGTATCAAAATAAACGTTGCCAGGCTGAGTGGCTCAGACGGTTCAAGCACTGGTTTCATGAACTTAGCAGGCTGGATCCTGGCTCAGTCCGCTGGTATTTGAAGGTGCTCAAATACGACCGCTTCTGATCGGTAGATTTACGGGCACGATAAGAATACCTGTGGGCAAAATTCCGACACCGCGCGTCTCCATTGGCACGTGAAGATTTATTATTATTATTATTATTATTATTATTATTATTATTATTATTATTATTATTATTATTATTATTATTATTATTATTATTGGGCGAGCTGGCCGTGCGATTAGCTTGCATCTGTCGAAAAGCCACTAACAATATTATTATAAAAACTGTGTTAGTCTATTATTACTGACTATTATGAAAAAAGTTAATCGCCCCACTCAAACTTCGTAGCTCGTAATCTGTCAGAAAACACTAAAGAAAATAGTGAACTTTTAACAGGTCCGAATTATTATTAATATTATAATTGCAGACATGTCTCCGAAATTTCTGAAGCATGTACTTACAAATTGTTTTACGTCGCACCGACACAAATAGGTCTTACGGCGACGATGGGAGAGAAAAGGGATACAAGTGGGAAGGAAGCGTTCGAAGTCTAATAAAGGTACAGTTCCAGCATTTCCCTGATGTGAAAATGGGAAACTACGGAAAACCATCTTCCCGGCTACCGACAGTGGAGTTCGAACCCACTATCACCAGAATACAAGCTCACAGCTGCGCGCCCCTAACCGCACGATCAACTTACTCTAAGCTCCAATGTCGGTCTGGGTAGCTCGGACGATAGAGCGCTGGTCTTCTGATCCCACCTTGGCAGGTTCGATGGCGGCTCAGTTCGGTGGTATTTGAAGGTGCTGAAATACGCCAGTCTCGTGTCTGTGGATTTACTTGCATTTAAAAAAGTACTGCTTTACAAAATTCTGGCAATTCAGCGTCTTCGAAAACCGTGAAAATTAGTTAGTGGAACGTAAAGATATTAGTAGTAGTAGTAGTAGTAGTAGTAGTAGTAGTAGTAGTAGTAACATTATTATTACGGAAGTTTTAATTAAACGGGTCCGTTACATTACCTATCGGCACTTACTGTCCAGTAATTAGCCTTCTGTCCACCTCTGTGGTACAGTGGTTAGTGTGATTAGCTGCCAACCCCCGGAGGCCCGTGTTCCATTCCCAGCTCCGCCACGAAATTTGAAAAGTGGTACGAGGGCTGGAACGGGGTCCACTAAGCCTCGGGAGGTCAAATGGGTAGAGGTGGTTCGATTCCCACCTCAGCCATCCTGAAAGTGGTTTCCCGTAGTTTCGCACTTCTCCAGGCAAATGCCGGGATGGTACCTAACTTAAGGCCACGGCCGCTTCCTTCCCTCTTCCTTGTCTATCCCTTCCAATCTCCCCATTCCCCCCGCAAGGCCTACACAAGACCCCTGTTCAGCATAGAAGGTGAGGCCGCCTGGGCGAGGTACTGGTCATTCTCCCCAGTTGTATCCCCCGACCCAATGTCTCACGCTCCAGGACACTGCCCTTCAGGCGGTAGAGGTGGGTTCCCTCGCTGAGTCCGAGGGAAAACCAACCCTGGAAGGTAAACAGACTAGGAAAAGAAGAATAAGCCTTCTATTAGAAATGCCCGGCGGCAATTCCACAGTAGACCGAGCTCGATAGCTGCAGTCGCTTAACTGCGGCCAGTATCCAGTATTCGGGAGATAGCAGGTTCGAACCCCACTGTCGGCGGCCCTGAGGATGATTTTCCGTGGTTTCCCAAGTTCACACCAGGCATTGCGGGGGTTGAACCTTAATTAAGGCCACGACCACTTTCTTACCATTCCTAGGCCTTTCTTGTCCGATTGTCGCCATAAGACCTCTCTGTGTTGGTGCGACGTAAAGCAACTAACAAAAGAAAATCACTTCTCCGAATCCAGTCTTCCGTAATATCCATTGGAGATCTGGCGGGCCAATTGATGGGTCCATGTCGTCCTATTCGCCATAGACCAAAGGACTGATCCAAATGATCACGCAGTAAGCGGGTTATATCAGGTGGTGGACCATCGTGTAAAAACCACATATTTCGGCGTAGTCGAAACGGAGCGTCCTCTGAAAGCTCTAATAACGTACCTATGAGGAACTCCAGGTAAGATACCCCTATGAACTGTGCAGGTAAGATGATGATAATAATGTCATTGGCTTTACGTCCCACTAACTACTTTTCACGGTTTTCGTAGACGCGGATTTGCAGGAATTTAGTACCATAAGAGTTCTTCACGTACCAGTAAATCTACTGACACAAGGCTGACGTATTTGAGCACCTTGTCAAGACTGGACTCAGAAGGCCAGTGCCTCAACCGTCTGAGCCACTCAGCCCGGCAAGATGATTGGTGCAGCACTGCGTAAAGTGCTGGCCTTCTGAACCCAACTTTGGAGGCTTGGTCTTGGCTCAGTCCGGTGGTATTTGAAGGTGCTCAAATACGTGTCTCGTGTCTGTAGATTTATTTGCATTAAAAAATACTGCGATAAAAAAATTCTGGCATTTCAGCGTCTCCGAAAACCGTGCAAATTAGTTAGTGGAACGTAAAGATATTATTATTATTATTATTATTATTATTATTATTATTATTAGTAGTAGTAGTAGTAGTAGTAGTAGTAGTAATATTATTTTTACGGAAGTTCTAATTAAACGGGTCCATTACAGTCATCATTTCACCTATCGGTACTTACTGTTCAGTAATAAGCCTTCCGTCCGCCTCTGCGGTGCAGTGGTTAGTGTGATTAGCTGCCACCCCCGAAGCTCGGGTTCGATTTCCAGCTCTGACAAGAAATTTGAAAAGTGGTACGAGGGCTGGAACGGGGTCCACTTAGCCTCGGGAGGTCAAATGAGTAGAGGTGGTCCGATTCCCACCTCAGCCATCCTGAAAGTTGTTTCCCGTAGTTCCCCCCTTCTCCAGGCAAATGCCGGGATGGTACCTAACTTAAGGCCACGGCCGCTTCCTTCCCTCTTCCTTGTCTATCCTTTCCAATCTTCCCATACCCCCGCAAGGCCCCTGTTCAGCATAGCAGGTGAGGCCGCCTGGGTGAGGTACTGGTCATTCTCCCCAGTTGTATCCCCGATCCAATGTCTCACGCTCCAGGACACTACCCTTGAGGCGGTAGAGGTGGGATCCCTTGCTGAGTCCCATGAAAAACCAACCCTGGAGGGTAAACAGATTAGGAAAAAGAAGAATAAGCCTTCTATTAGAAATGCCCGGCGGCAATTCCACAGTAGGTCTTTTTCCTTCGAGCAATGTTCACGATGGATGCAACTACGGTTTTTGAAATTTGTCTCATTAATAACAATTTCACTGAATACTTATAGCCTTTTCTTTCAGTGTCCACCGTCCTTTCAATGACCTAAAAAGTTTATGAATAAGCATAGACAACCCGCATTGTCTATTGTCAGAAATTCATCGTAGACTGTCGCAATAACAGCACAGAAATGTTGCGCCCATATTTCATTTACTTATTAACCATTTCCTTTCATTTTGTCAGCTTGGATCACTGAGTAACGCCATTGACGTCTTAAAAATCGCACACAAATACACAACACTTGATTCGCACGTATGTGCTTGTACGGATCTTCGACGTCACTGTAAGGATTCTGTGTACTTTTCACACAGAATACCCTACACCGGTTTTCGAGTACAGCAAGTGACCTGGCACGTGAGTCATCCTCTTCTACTTGCCAAGCCTTTAGGGGAAGTGCACAACAACATGTGTTGGCCTGCGATAAGAAACAGGTTCAACAAGCCCTATACTCGGCTACTGTACTTCCGCTACGCGTGGACAGAATGACATCACCGGCGTATCCTGCTACGGCCGTTCAAAACACATTAGGTCCTGAAATATTTGGCTCAGTTATGGGCAAACTAATAGGACAAGGTAAAAAGTACATAGCATATATTATGGGATGTATTTTTCTTAGCCGACTAGCTTAATATCTGCACGTATACACCTAACACCCTGTATATTCCTCCATATTTAAGATATATCATCATTCAATTCCACTAAAATAACCTCTGTGTTACGGACGCAATATTCACTATCCTGATTATTCTCTTATACACTGCAACTTCATAATATTTCAAACACTTCTTTACCATATTATTATCATACTGGCCATGATTGGTATACATATTGACCTGAAGTTCTAGGTTACGTCTTATACCTCGCTTATATTTATACATCCATAACTGGTTAAACGCTTCACGGTCTATACGTATTAATTGGCACAAAACATGCACAAATACTCAATCAGATCTAGCTTCCAATAACCTTAAAATTATCACATAAGCACTGCAGTTATATAGCATAAAATAGCACATTTCATCGGCTAATAATTGGCATTTATATTCATATATCCTTTCATTGGCACTTGATCTCTTATATCTAGCACTCCTGTACACCTATAAATATTTTTCATTAATTGATTTGAAATTCATTACGATGCAACTCATAATACTTATCTCGTAACGGGATTTTGGCGCTGGATCTCTGCTGGACTACGGCATCTCGGAGTAGGCAACCACTGCGATCCGAAGACTACGTCATCTGCGGCTTCATCTTGGGTCTTGGCTTGAGCTAATCAGTCTTGAGCAAAACATTCCTTCTGTTTAATCTGAGTCCATCTTGTCACCAGTCATCATGCAATCATAAAAGAACAAATACATAGTAGAATACATAGTATACTGGTGAATAATAGGCAATTCAATTCACAATATTTGTTTTTTTAGAAATTCGAGTTGGACGAAAATATTCTTTTCTTTAAATTTATATATTTTTCTAATCTGGCCTATTCCTTGCTCTTTCTTTTGCTTAAACAGATATTGCCTCCCTCCTGGAAGCAATAAATTATGCCGCTATGGTATTAATTTCGGCAACGTGTAATTCAGCTGAAGCTTCCTTTCCGTTTCTGAATTCAGATCTCACAATGACGAATATCTCTTTCAAATCTAGTCTTTTTCCGTACTATGTTCTTACAGATATAGTCTTCTATTCTGTTAATATACTAATATTTTCGTATTTGACGTTGAGTTGATACTTTTTATAATCTTTCTATACGCCGTGCAACTTCCCTTCAACTTGTAACTTGATCTTCACAAAGTAGTCAAGAATCGTTCTCTTTCAAATTTTTCCGTCCGTCATTATTTAACTCTTGAAATTATTTTCCCTTGCGGCCGGGCGATATCGATTTATTAGATCAGTACTCTGTGCACTTGCACCTGAAGCTACTGTCCGCCATCTTTGTCCACTGTATCCATTACATTGACGGCTGCTAATGTAACGTAATGGTACAGTACACTCTGAATAGTATTGAATGTTTTCAGATCGCTTATAGAATCTGATAGCAATGAGGCATCTCAGCCGGATTGTTGTGCGGCAACTCTCTCAACTATCAGGGAGAGACGCCGCACCCTCCTGTTTTCATACCTCAAGGCTATCATGGCCCAAAATTAGCTTACTCTCAACTACAGTTATGTTTCTGACGTCTACTGTACTAAAAACGTCTGATTTAAGCATTTGAAGCCAACTTAATATACAATAAATTAACACACGCAAAAACTTTGTCAGGAGGAAACATGTACTCGCCTCATGATATCGGCTATTATTGGCGTAATATACGAGCAAATTTCGTCACACTCGCAGACAGTAGTTCTTCCTTAGAAACTGAAAAACCACACATATTGCCATCTAGCTATAACGATGGGAACCTTTAGTTACAGTGCATGCGGCATCTCTACCGGGGCGGCATCTGTCCCGGATTTACCTTACAACAGTTGTCTTATGATCTCAAAGAGCGTTTTTTTTCAGGCATAAACATTTTAAAGATACGTGACCTCCACACCTCCACTCTTTCAAGTGTAGCTAGGTTATCCTTCGATAGGTTTTTCCAGATAATGCCTAAGGTATGTATATATATATATATATATAGGTTGTGTTGTGTTTGTACATCGACATTTTTCTCTTAGTAGCATGTAAGTTATTAGGGACGCCCTGCTATCGGTTGAAAATATTTCGAAACTCTGACAGGTTAGAGAATCAAAGAGTATCTAGCACGGAATACTATTCTTCCATGATCAGAGGAAGAGTATATTCTCTGGCTTGACAGGTAGCAAACAGACATGGTTGCATGCAAGACCATTACTAAGAATGTAAATCAGATATATCAGAATACTAGCAAATGTAACCGTGCTTCGCTACGGTATTCTGCATTTTATACGGCTAAAATACTGTACGAGCAGTAAATAAGATTGTCTTAAAATTGCAATGTCTCTTAGCGTTATCCGAGAAATAAAATGTAGAGGTCCCTATACGTTGTTTCCAATGTAAAGTACGGGTTGCGGAGTTGTGATGATAACGGAAGGTTCACTTGCCTACTGCCATTCACAGTCGAGTTGGAAAGTTTACATTATAAACGCAGGCCCCATTGCCTACTGCGCAGTCACAATCGATTTGGGGAGTTTTCGTTAAAATGGCAGGCCCCCTTTCCTACTTCGAGACAGATTTCAGCCGAGGAGTTTTCGTTATAATGGCAAACAACTTTCCTACTACCGGTCAAAATCAAGTGGTGCACTTCTCATTATAATGACAGCCATTTTCCCTTCTGCCAGCCAGCTTACTGCCAGTCACACAGAGTTGGTGAGTTTCCATTAAAATAGCAGGCCACTATGCCTTATGCATGTCACATTTTCGATGGGTACATATGTTTATAATGTCGGGCACCCTGGCCTACAGCGAAACAAATCGGGTAGCGGAGTTTTGAAAAATATTGCATGCTCCCTTGCCTTCTGCAAATCAAATCAAGAAGTGAATTAATCATTACAATGGTACGCCCTACTTACTAATGCCAGTTACACAGGAGTTGGAGAAGGATCCCATTCCTACTGCCAATCAAAGGCGGTGTGGGGAATACTGATTACAATAGCAGACACACCCTTTCTCGATCGCTAAAAATCGACATCAATGAATATATATACATCGACATAAAAAAGAATATGCATGTTTACAATATTGCAGACCTTCATTTACAGATTGACTGCTGCTAAACGGCACGTCATATAGACAAAGAATTGTACCGTAAGACGCAGTATTTAGCGACCTGAATGGCTGATCCTATGATATTTTCTCGCATCTCATCTATTCATGGGTCAGATTGAGTTAGAAACGTTGAATAGGATGAACATTGTGTAAGATAATCTTATATTGCATTACTTTTCGGGTAATTATGTGTAATTATGGGTAATTATTTGGCTCACATATGGGTACTGGGTGGGCCAATGTTCGCGTAGAGTTTGGTAATTCTACCTTTCCTGTAAGTGATTTGCAAGTACGAGTTATGCATGTAAAAAGTCCAAATTTACTTAAAATCGAGAAATAGAGACGAATCTAACGTATAAGGGATACAGATACGAAAAAAAGTCATGAGACCGAGGTTGAAGATCACTCTAAATTGAACGGAGAATGCGCCATTCCTTATGTGATAGGACTTCCTATTATGCCACGAAATACCTCAAAACGAAAGTCTTCGCCAAAACTCCCTCCATATTTCGATATTCTTCCGGGATAAAAAGGTGAACATTTTCAAGATCTTGGAATTTTTCCGTCCGTTACTGTCTAAAACGTATAATTTTGCCAAATTTCCATTTTCTTGCTCGTTTGGCAGATTATGCCGCAATCTGGATTTTGGGTGAGGGGGGTTAAAATTAGTAATTTGAGGAAACTACTGTACACCAAAAATATGCAGACGGTCATTATTACCCCTCAAACGGGTAGCTGGACGTAAATTTCACCAAAATAGTCAATGTACAGGCGTACACAGTCGTAACGATTTTATTTATATAGATAAGGAATCTGGACTTAACCTGCAAAACCGACCGTTCATGATATCTCACTTATTAATCCTCCTGTCGAAAAATACACAGGATAATAAAAGTTTTCGAAATGGATTTTCGTTAAGGATTGTAGATTTCCATTAATTCCGGATGTGAATATTTTGGGGGAGAAAAATCATGGTTTCGGTTTCGGATAAAAACCCCAGTAAATTTAGGTATTCAGAAATAATATTGGCCCTAAAACCTACTCAAGGACAGGTGGATTATAAATATCAAGTTTAGTAGAAATATATTCAGTAGTTTTCAAGTTATAAGAACTCATACAATCAAACAGACACCAAAGCTAAGAGATATTCAGATGGTCATTATTACACCTGAAACGGGTAAGTGTACGGAAATTCCGCCAAAATAGTCAATGTACAAATTGCCTCCACATTTCCATATCCTTCGACTTAAAATGTGAAATTTTAAAGATACTGGAAGTCTTCCGTAGGTTACCCGTTAAAACGTATAATTTTGCTTAATTTCAATTTTCCAGCTCGAGTGGCAGATAGTGAGGCAATCTTGATTTTGGGCGAGGGGTGTAAAATTTAGTACATTCAGGAAACTGCAGCTGAAAAATATGCAGATGGTTATTATTACCTCTTAAACGGAAAGCTGTACGAAAATTTCGCCAAAATAGTCAATGCACAGACACACGGTCGTTGCGATTTGATTTATATAAAAATGCTAGACCCAAGGCTGCAGAAGGTGTGAGCGATATTTCCAATAGTGTGTGGAAGGAGGTTGGGGCAAATGAACCGATGTTGAGAGGGATTGTGAAATTCTTTAATAGGTTGATGGAAACGGGGAAATTACCGAGGGAATGGAGGAAGGGGGTATTATGCCCTATTTATAAAAATAAAGCGGCTAGTATCGACCCTAACAACTATAGAGGAATTACACTTCTAGACGCGCTGTCGAAGGTGTACACAGGGGATTTGGCGAATAGGATAACAAATTGGGCGGAAAAGTATGGTAGGATATCTGAGTTTCAAAATGGATTTACGAAAGGAAGGAACACTGTTGATAATGTTTGGATTCCGGACACCTTGATATAAGGTATGTGAGAATAGCAGGGCGCAAATTATGTGTAGCAGCGATCGACTTAGAAAAAGCCTTCTACACGGTCAGTAGGGAGGCGCTATTTTTGAGATTAAGGGAGGTTGGCATGTCGAAGAAAATGAGGGTGGCAATAGAAACTATATATGAGGAAGTGTTTGTGATAATTAAATTGCAGGATGGAAGGATGAGTAAGTGTTTTGAATCGAAGAGCTGGGTGAGACAGGGGTGTAAGCTATCCCCAATATTATTTACATTATTTATAAATAATATTTTAGAGGGCCATGGAGGAGAGGCATGGCAATATCCTTGGATAGGGAAAATTGAGGTTCCAGTGTTGCTTTTCACGGATGGCCTATTGATTTTGGCTTTGACGGCAAATGGGTTGCCAAAAGGATTGGACAAGGTAGTTGAGTATACTAGGAAGTGGTCTCTCAGAGTAAAGGGTAAGAAAGACGCAGATAATGGTGTGTAGGGAAAGGGGTGGGTGAAAGAATAAGGAAGTCTGGAGGCTTGATCAGAAAGATTATTACAATAAGGTTGTAAAATTGAGTATCTAGGTGTAATAATTAGTAAGAATGGTTCTTGGAAAGAACAGTATAGGATGGCTAAATTTAAGGGAAGAGGTGCGCTTGCGGCGGTGGGGGTATTAGAAAAGAAATTTCCAGATGTTAATTAGAAAATTCAGAAAACGGTGTTTAAATCCCTGGTAATGGGCAAAATGCTATTTGGGGTGGAAGTATGGGGAATGGAGGAGGGCAGGGGTGAACTAAACCAGGTGGTGGCGAAATTTCGTAAGATCATGATGGACCTCCCGAACTGTACAGCCAATGCCGGTGCCAGATTCGTTTGTAAAGAATCGATGGAGCTTGAAATAGCTAAGAGGGTGTTCAGGTATTGAATTAGATTGGAGGAAGGGAAGGGTGGGGTATTAGTACAAGAAACGTTTAGTTTTTAGAAAGGGAAGACAAATGAAGATTACTGGGTGAATAAGTACAAAACATTGTTACAACAGATTGGATTGGGGGTATATTGAGATGTTTGGAGAAGGGGAGATAGGAATAAATGGGTATGGGAAAGGATAAAGGGAAGGCTACCTGATATTGAAAGACAGAGTTTAATAAGGGAATGTAGAGAGAGAGTCTCTTTATTAGTATTCAAGAAATTGGTGGAAGTAATAAACCCTAAAACTGAGTTTGAGGGTAGAAGGGATAAGAGAGGTTTGTATTGGTGGGTATTGGGAGTTCCTAGGAACAGGGGATAGGTAGGTAGTGGAATAAGGATAGATGTGTTATTTGGAGAGAGGTGGGAGGGCCTGCATATTTTCAATCAATGCCGAGCTTTGGAGGAGGTAAAGATTAAAATACTAAGAAGGAGCTAGATAAGGTAGGGAAAAGCTATAAGATGAGATCTTGGTTATGTGAAGAGTGGGAAAAGGAACGAAATAGCGAAATTCTTCAATGTGGATAGAGCTAGATTTATAAAGAAACTGAGGGAATAACAGGGGTTGTGTAGATAATGTGGTTCATGCCGAGGGATTAATGGGGAGGGCACTCTGCTCATAGGAATGAATTTCCGCCCTGAGCAGATGCGGGAAGGGTATCATCGTGACCATGGTATCATAAGAGGGGGGCTGTAGTGTTAGGGAAAGGGGAACAGCACTTTGACATGTGGAAAGGTGATCCGCCTGGGGCAAATTGGTGTGAAGTAGATCGACGAGTAGTAGGATGGGAAGGTGTAGCAGATTTAAGACTTGAGGAATACGAGAGTAGATGTGTTTATGAGAAGATTTGGTAACAAAGGAAAGCCTGAGAAAATTACGTAGGAGTTGAGAAAAGGGGAGGTTGAGAAGGCTCTGAGGGGTAGAGTAAATTTAAGAGGTTGGTATATAGTTTAAGTTTATAGGTGACGGTTGAAATGACGCTTAGCTGGAAGCTAGTGAAGAAAATAATAACAAGAAGAAAGTAGTGAGAAGGCTGCGTGAACTAAAGGACTTGGATTGGATAACTGTCTGTTTGTGTGGAAATTAGGTTTGGGAAAATATTTGGATTGTACAAGTGTATTTGTGTGAGGAGCTGGGATAAAGAATGTGTATGTAACAGTAATTAAGGCAGATTAAGTGGGACTGTAGTTAAGGAGAAAATGTTGGCAGTATAGAAACTATGAAAGTAGGATATATTAAAAAACATTGTTTTAGATGCCTTGATGAGGGTTGTAAAAGGATGTATTGTTGATGGTTGTCTTCATTTTAATAAGATGGAAGAACTGGGATAAATCTAACGGTTTGATGTGTGTAAGTGTGGTGCTGTAGATCGAATGAACTAATGGACTTGGATTGGAAGCTGTGTGTCTGTGTGTAAGTGAGGTGTGAAAAAATTGTTAATTGTTTTAGGTTTGTTGACGAGGGATGTAAAATGGTTGTTAGCTGATGTTTAAGTCTTAAGTTTAATAAGGTGAGATGTAGCGAGCGGGAGTAGTATGAGAGAGGAGAGGGTGACGTATGAAGGGAAGAGGGAGGGGTGGGGAATTGACCCACCCCAAAGAAATTAGGCTTGAGCATGTATGCACGGGAAGAAGAAAGGAGAGGGAAGCTAGTGCGCTGACAATGGACAAGGGTATGTGTGACGTACATAGCGGAAGTGTGTGGCAGGCCACCTGTTGAGTCTGGTTTCAGCCAAGGTGGCATGTCACCTATAGTAGGGGAGGGAACACAGTGTCAGCGAGTGTCGGTAAGATATGATGTCTGTTCTCATGTGGCGAGGCTGGTGGCTGCTGTCGACGGGTTGGTGGGCGTGTGTTCCATACCAGGCGTGACGCAGCGACCAGTCAATTCTTTTTTTCTTTTTAGGTGGTAGGTAGAGGGTTGGGTTCAGGGTAGTTAGTAGTGGGGTAGCGTCCTGCATGTATGATGGCTATCCGCGTACGTGTGGGATGATACTGAGTAGATGTAGAGGTAGTTAACGTAGTTAAGTAGCTTTAAAAGAGATGTAGTAACTATTGTTTGTTTGTTTTTTGTTTCGCTCTGCCTTTATTGCCTGTAAACCGACGGTGTATACTAGGGTGGACAATAAAGGTATGTATATATGTATGTATGATTTGATTTATATAGATAGATAAGGAATCTGCTCCACGTGTAACACCTTTTTGGCGTCAGCTGGATATAGCCTGAGAAACCGACCTTTCATGATATCTCCCTTATTAATCCTCCAGTTGGAAAAATGCATACGAGAAAAAAGTTTAGAGTTGGATTTTGGTCGATTTCCAGTCAGGTTGGTCTTGTACCTTATACACTTTTTTTTTGCTAGTTGCTTTACGTCGCACCGACACAGATAGGTCTTATGGCGACGATGGGATAGGAAAGGGCTAGGAGTGGGAAGGAAGCGGCCGTGGCCTTAATTAAGGTACAGCCCCAGCATTTGCCTGGTGGGAAAATGGGAAACTAGGAAAACCATTTTCAGGGCTGCCGACAGTGGGGTTCGAACATACTATCTCCCGAATACTAGATACTGCCCGCACTTAAGCGACTGCAGCTATCGAGCTCGGTACTTTATATATTGCGGGAGAGTAAAATCACCTTTTCGGTTCCCTATAAAGCACCACTCCATCCGGGAATTTGAAATGGTATTGACCTTAAAACCTACCCTTGGATAGGTGGATGCTAAATACCAGGTGGCTGACGCAGACCGTACTTTCTACTTATAAATGTCCCACATGCATAAGTGATGTGTGGGGTGTCTACCAACTGATTTTAACAAGGGAACTACTGCCAGCGGGCAGGTTACGTCAGAATATGAAGAGATAAGAAACAGAGTCACACTCACAGCATGCTACTCAGCGCGGCCGATCGAATGCATCCGTTGCATTCGTAAACATCGTTTTCAACCGTATTGTTCTAGGCTGGTGTATGGTACAGCCGCACTATATTTGCTGTCTGCATATCGGCAATGCCTATTGTGATCAGCAGTGGTGAATACATAGACATTATTTTAAAGTGGACAACCTGGTCGGAATGCAACAGAAGCTCCAAACAGACGTACGACTTCTACACACATATTTCGCCGAACAGTATTCGTTTTTGTTCCATGCAATCATCTCTTTTATCGAGTTGAATGTCTACACGTGTCTAAATTAATAAGTGATTAAATTTCCTTTTCTGCATCTTTGGCGTGTTAACAAAGAGTAGTGGCGATTAGCGGGTGGGGGTGAAGGGAAAGTCGCCCCCGACCCTCGACACTTTGTGGAGTAAACATTACATATTCACTTTAGCCACCTGGAACTAGGAATTATTATTATTTGTTTTGCTAATTGCTTTACGTCGCACCGACACAGATAGGTCTTATGGCGACGATGGGATAGGAAAGGCCTAGGAGTTGGAAGGAAGCGGCCGTGGCCTTAATTAAGGTACAGCAACAACATTTGCGTGGTGTGAAAATGGGAAACCACGGAAAACCATCTTCAGGGTTGCCCACAGTGGGATTCGAACCCACGATCTCCCGGATGCAAGCTTACAGCGAATTATTTGTAAAAGAAACGTTATCTGTACAAGCCTTTGTGTCTTACCTGCTAATTCTTTCCTTTATTTTCCTTAATTATTAACATAATATTTGGCGGAAATAAGCACCAAATGCCGTTCGTTGCGGCTAACTGATTTGTATAGCGCTACGGCAAGTAGTGGAGACTTTGCATGTGCTGTGGCGAAGGGTAGTAGGGGTATAATGTTTGTGCCAAGATCGTGGACACTGAGTTATAATTCATCGGTATGACGCACGCATTCGTCAGTCTGGCAGCCTCTTCAGTGTTAGTTCCTTAGTGTGTATTAAAATTCTAAATAACTTTTAATTGTATGATCATGCCGTACTTCTATTTATTTGTACCGGCTGAGCTAGCCGTGGAGTTAGGGCCGCGCAGCTGCGAGCTCTCACCCGGGAGGTAGTGGTTTCGAATCCCACTGTCGGCAGCCCTGAAGACGGTTTTCCGTAGGTCCCCATTTTCACACCAGGCAAATGCTGGGGCTGTACCTTAATTAAGGCCACGGCCGCTTCCTTCTCATTCCTAGGCCTTTCCCGTCCCATCGTCGCCATAAAACTTATCTGTGTCGGTGCGACGTAAAGCAAAATAGTAGAATATTTTTTTAGAATTGGTTTTACGTCGCACCGACACAGATAGGAATTATGGCTACGATGAGACAGGGAAGGGCTACGCGTGGAAAGGAAGCGGCCATGGCCTTAATTAAAGTACAGCCCCAGCACTTGCCTGGTATGAAAATGGGAAACCACGGATAACCATATTCAGGGCTGCCGACAGTGGGATTCGAAACCACTACCTCCCGGGTGCGAGCTCGCAGCTGCGCGGCCCTAACTCCACGGCTAGCTCAGCCGGTACAATTAAATAGAAGTACGGCATGATCATGCAATTAAAAGTTATTTAGTATTTTAAAACACACTAAGGAACTAGCAGACACTGAAGAGGCTGCCAGACTGACGAATGCGTGTGGCATACCGGTGAATTATAACTCTGTGTCCACGACCTTGGCAAAAACATTATACCCCTACTACCCTTCCCCACAGCACATGCTAAGTCTCCACTACTTGCCGTAACGCTATACAAATCGCTTAGCTGCGACGAACGGCATTTGGTGCTTATTTCCGCCAAATATTATGTTAATAATTAAGGAAAATAAAGGAAAGAATTAGCAGACAAGACACAAAGGCTTGTACAGATAACGTTTCTTTTACAAATAATTCGCTGTAAGCTTGCATCCGGGAGATCGTGGGTTCGAATCCCACTGTGGGCAGCCCTGAAGATGTTTTTCCGTGGTTTCCCATTTTCACACCACGTAAATGCTGTTGCTGTAGCTTAATTAAGCTCACGGTCACTTCCTTCCAACTCCTAGGCCTTTCCTATCCCATCGTCGCCATAAGACCTATCTGTGTCGGTGCGACGTAAAGCAATTAGCAAAACAAATAATAATAATTCCTAGTTCCAGGTGGCTAAAGTAAATATGTAATGTTTACCCCAAAAAGTGGCGAGGGGCGGGGGCGATTTTCCCTTCACGCCCCACCCCCTTATCACCGCTACTCTTTGTTAACACGCCAAAGATGCAGAAAAGGAAATTTAATCACTTATTAATTTATACATGTGTAGACATACCACTCGATAAATGAGTTGCTTGTATGAAACAAAAACGATACTGTTCGGTGAAATACTTGTGTAGAAGGCATATGTCTGTTTGGAGCTTCGGTTGCATTCCGATCGGGTTGTCCAGATTAAAATAATGTCTATGTATTCGTCGCTGCTGAACACACTAGCCATTGGCGATAAGCAGACAGTAAATATTGTGCGGCTGTACCATTCACCAGCCTAGAACTATGCGGTCGAAAACGATGTTTACTAATGCAAGGGGTGCATTCGACCGCCAGCGCTGAGTAACATGCTGCGAGTGTGACTTTGTTTCTTATCTCTTCATATTCTGACGTAACCTGCCCGCTGGCAGTAGTTCCCCTATTAAAATCAGTTATGCATCACTTATGCATGCGGGACATTTATAAGTAGAAAGTACGGCGTCCGTGAGCCACCTGGTATAAAATTTAGTTCAAATATCTTCAGTAGTTTTCAAGTTGTAAGAAATACGCTTTACACATACCCGTTCTTGCGTTAAGTCCGGTGGGACTTGTACCGAAAAACGGTCCGTTAATGATATCTCCCTTATTAATCCTTGTATCGAAATGATGCACATGAGAAAAAAAGTTTAGAAATTAATTTCTATTAAGGCAGGTAGATTTCCCTTATTTTTTGTTGTGTATATTTTGAGGGAATGCAAAATCACGGTTTCGGTTTCGTATAAACCCCCAGTCAGTTCTGGGATTTAGAAACAATATTTACCTTAAAACCTCTTCAAGGACAGATTTGTTCTATATATGAAGTTTGGTGGAAATAAATCCAGTAGATTTCAAGTTATGGAAAATCAGACAAACAGACATAGAAACAGGCACCAAATCCTACCCATGGACAGGTGGATGCTAAATATAAAGTTTGGTTCAAATATCTTCAGTAGTTTTAATGTTGTAAGAAATACGTGCACCCGGTCTTGCGTTAAGTCCGGTGGAACTTGTACCGAAAAACGGTCCGTTAATGATATTTCCCTTATTAATCCTGTTATCGAAATGATACGCATAGGAAAAAAAGGTTTAGAAATTAATTTTCATTTAGGCAGGTAGATTTCCATTAAGTTTGGTTGTGTATATTCTGAGGGAGTGCAAAATCACGGTTTCGTATAAACCCCAGACAGTTCAGGGATTTAGAAACAATATTAGCCCTAAAACCTACTCAAGGACAGGTGGATTCTAAATATGAAGTTTGGTGGAAACATATCTAGTTGTTTTCAAGGACAGACAAACAGACGAACAAACAAACTGACACCAAAGCTAAAATTATGCAGATGGTCATTATTACACCTGAAACGGATAACTGATGGAAATTTCGCCAAAATAGGCAATGTACAGACACACGGTCGTTACGATTTTATTTATATAGATTAATGAAAGTGTTAGTCGAGCCCGCCTGGTGGTCATGATCGTTAAGGCGCTGAAGTCTAAATGGTCTGACACCGAGGTTAGCCGGTTCGAGTTCCGTTGGTCGAAAAAATTTTCACCATCAGAATGTTGGCCGGCTGGGTAGGGGAGGTGGTGGTATACAATTTATAATCACTAGATTGTGTGCCAAACGCCTGGATTAAATTCCAAACCTCCCCGAAGTGCTCATATGGAGTGAGGGCATATGACGGTGTTGATGCTGATTCGTCCGTCGGATGGGGACGTTAATCCTTGAGGAGAACCCTTGGTGATATTCGACAGGAATAGGCTATGTACCGGCACCGGGTTTCACCCTCTCCCTACTATCATATATCACGTCATCCATTTCATCTCATTAACTCCTCTGATGAGGTTGACGTCAGGAAGGGCATCCGGTCATAAAAAATCCCGCCACGGCAGATTCATCTCACCTCATACCCAACCCCGTAGGGAAACGGGAAAAGGGTTGCACAAACAAACAACAAACAATGAAGGTGTTAGTCACTTAGCAACCTGCTAAGTACAGAATGTATTGCGGTTTGGCTGAACTTAGAGACCTATCAACGTCTCATGATTCACCGGCAGGTAATTCCGAAGAGAATGAAACAAACATGAAGCAATCGGTCCAGTAGAACGGGCGGACTAATTTACCAAAGCCTTTTTTTAATAAACTCTTTGAATGCGTAGATTTTTATATATATATATATTATGATGTGAGCGGTGTCATTTATTGTTTTCACTATATATGTTGTCTGGACCGGAGGCCTTTTTTGTTCTTTGTACTTTCGGTGACACTTTGGTCCTCATTTGTAGACAGTGGAATCCATTCTATCAGTGATTGTAGGCAGGTTTCTTGGGCGTTTCCTGGTGTGTTCGTTAGTCCTTCCTTGCTGAGTATGCTCCTAAAGGGTGTCGTCCATTCTTCCATGTTTATATAGTGTGTGGGTTCTTACTTACTGGATCCTACAGCGATATAGGGGTATTTCTTAATTTATTCTACTATTATTTTGCCTTCATCCTTCCAATATGTCCTCTTATTCTCCCTTAGAAACTTCTTGTAGTGATTTCTCTTCTAGTTGTACACCTGAAGGAGTGTATGGCTCTCAGTGTTAGGTTTTAGTTGATATATGTTTTCCATACATCTTTCATTAGCAGACAATCAAAAAGACTTAGGAGTACATTTTGACAGTAAATTGTTGTTTGTCTCGCACATAAACAGGGTTACCTCACGTGCTATGTTACTCCTCGGTTTACTCTACAGGTTTTCTGATATCACAGATGTAAATGCCCTCAGTGCATTCTACGTTTCCTGTATCTTACCTATGTTGAATACGCCTCTCCAGTCTAGTCCATTTCTGCTTCTTCAAACCTCTGCCACCTTGACCGTGTACAATCTTTTTTCTGTACTATCGTCAGAGCCAGGCTCCCTGCATGTCGGAACCTAAGCACTATCCAAGTGCTTGGGAAACTGAACCTCAAGACTTTCTGCTCGGAGGAAAGTAGCCGAACTAAAGCTGCTATACAAAGCAGCTAATGGTCTATTTAGGTCTCCAGATTTAGCTTCCTTATTCCCCCTCCACGTCCCATCGCGTACTACCAGAATGCTATTCCATATTCCTTACTCCCGGCTTTCTCTCACCCAAAGGTCCCTTCCTTTACGTATTCCAGCAATGTTTAACACATTATCTGTCAACAAGAACCTAGACATCTTCGTAAGGTTTCCTTCCTTTTGTCATGATATTTCTAATATAACGTAATTTTCCTTCTTGTTCTTTCCAGTTCTGCTCCTGTATTTACTGTAAATGTACTTTTCTTTGTTAATATAGTTGTTTATGTAAATATGTATTATATATGATTGTACAGTTTTTATTGTGTATATTTGTGTTCTTTGTAAATATTTATATATCTTTCATTTTGGCTTCATATCTATTGTACATAGCTCTGATCTTTGTAATTCGGCGTCATACTGTTGCTGATCCTGAATAAATAAATAAATAAACAAACAAATAAATTAAATAAATAAAATAAATAAATAAATAAATAAATAAATAAATAAATAAATAAATAAATAAATAAATAAATAAATAAATAAAATTCGTGGTCAAACCATTACTTTTCCTTTCATTTCTTTCTACAGGTTGTGACTAGTTTTAGAAGTTCCTCTATTTTTTGCGCTATTTTTTCCAATCTTTAGTCTACTATTTTAACAGGAAGTACGGAAAAGATACCATTTACTAACTCACTTTCCAATGAAATAACGCATTAGGGTAGGAATAAAAAGGGACCAAATTAGAACGTTCTCTCCCTTCTGAAGTTCATCTCACCTGTGTGTCATGAGTTTTAACAACGTCTCCGATGAGACAATGATGCTAATGACAACTGAGATGTTAATACCTTGTTACAAGATGTTATGAAATGATTCAAGTCACATTTATTTAATACTGGTTGCTATGAAAATATGTAAGTTAAAAGAATGTGATACTTTAATCCCTCAACTAAATCGTAATAGAGTTATATGGTCAAATATTAATTGCCCTTAATGGAAAATAAATAATGTGTTTTGTGAAAAGTTTACACTGCTCTCCTTCTTACTCGTGGTAATTTGCATATTCATTTGTAATTTATACTAATTTTATTGTTCAGTATAATTTTTTCTGAATATTTTGAAGATAATTAGTCTGCTGTGTTAAGAACTATTATCAATGTACTGTAATATTGTGCAAGATTACGATTTTTCTAAACTTACAAAAACGTGATAGCCCTTTTCTCGGAACTTGTAAAATTTGGGATAAACCTTACTTCCACTCAATTTCATCAATTCAAAGGAAGGAGACATCAGAATTTGGTTACTTCCTAAGGCGCAATTCCTTTGTCACAAAACGTCATTAAAGAGAAGATCCTGGGGAAGACAATCAGGGGGTAACGTGGATAAATGAAGGTGGACGAAATAAAGACACGTAGCAGGGGGGAAGAACTATGAAGAACAGAAGCAGATATAAGATAAACATGGCTGCAAAAAGAAGGCATGGCCTTTAGAAGAAAGACAATAATATGGTAAAGGGACAGCCTTTCGGTGTAAGGTTGGTTTGTATCTTTCCACAGATTCCCAAGATCCAATTTCCGGATCGTTCAGGATTTTAATTCTGGCCTGAGCGCTCACACAGGGTCCCTTCAGCCTCTTGTGATCAACGGAGGAGGTGCCTGATATAAGACCCAGCGAATCTTATCAATAAGGCTAAACAATACTGCTAATGGTATCATTACGCTGACCTCATGAACCCCAATATCGGTAGACTATCTGAATCAGCTAATAACTAAGACAATGGGCATTATACGTAACAGAACGTTTTCTTAATCTTCTGTAAATAGAAAATGACTGACACGCTTTACGTTAATAAATATAAGACTAGTGCATTAAGGACTGTATTGTCCACTTCACTGATTAAATACACTATGTCGTACAATTACTGTCCTCTAGAAGTGATGCCTTAATACAACCATCAAATGTGTAAGTGAAACTTCAAAATAAAATGAGATCAATAAATGCAGAAATCTGGCTATGAGGACAAACCATCTTCGATAACAACGCTCAATCCAATGACAACTAATTAAACATACTGTGGCATTTAAAATGCATCAGCATTCATACGTAATTACTAGAGACGGGAATTTGCCTATTTGCTTATTTTATTCCTGTGGTCAGAAACGTAGGCTTTTGAGATATAAATCCGTTTCAGGTTCCTTTAAGCTAGATTTAGTTGGTTTTATTGTGCCTATAAATGCCTATTTCAGGGGTTTGTGCCTATTTGGAGTATAATTGCCTGTTCTATGCCTATTTGATGCTTTTTAAATATATTTTAAAGAAGCCCGTTTTCCTCCAGTGCATTATATTGCAACTGATGCGCTCGACAGTATTATCTTCTCGTTTCTCAAGATCTGTTTACCCCACCAACAAAAATGGGAATTTTTAGAAGTCACCAGAAATAGTTCTTGGGAAATTTCCGTCAGAAGAAACAAGGAACAATTTGACCTCGAAGCCTTCAACCCCTCCAACATTCTAAGACATATGCGAGAACCAATCAACGTCGTACCCCTATACATCCTTCTCGATGTGAACTATCGTACGCGTACGCTCTATCTTCAAAACGTGTTGCGATTTATTGTGAAGAAGAAGGGTTTCTGTGGCAATACCCGAAGAAAAATCATCGGGCGAGTTGGATGTGCGCTTAGGGGCGTGCAGCTGTGAGCTTGCACCCGGGAGATAGTGGGTTCGTGCCCCACTGTCGGCAGCCCTGAAGACGGTTTTCTGTGGTTTCCCATTTTCACACCAGGCAAATGCTGGGGCTGTACCTTAATTAAGGCCACGGTCGCTTCCTTCCCACTCCTAGACCTTTCCCATCCCATCGTCCCCATAAGACCTATCTGTGTCGGCGTGACGTAAAAAATGTAATTGCAAAGAAAAATCGTCGGAAGTCCTGGCTGAAGCGGTGGATCACAGGGGATCCCAATTTCACTACGGATGAAAAGTAGTCTTCTGCCAAGCTTGGAAAATTCGTTTGTTTCTTTAATCCTTTTTGGTAACTGAACTACGATCGCATTTCATTGTAGCATTTATAGGCCTATCAATTTAAGTATTGTGGAAAGTTAATTTTGTTGCAATGCTATATTAGTCGTGAACTTTCAATAATTTATATTACTAAAATGTAGATAATCATTTTATTACTGAACGAGGAGTTAGAACGCCGATGGTTTCTTCTCACAGAGTGGATAAAAATTAAACACCGGTAATTTGAACTCTGATTCAATTCCCGCGAAAATAGAGATTTACAACTGAAATATTTTATTTCTGTCTGTCTGTCTGTCTGTCTGTCTGTCTGTCTGTCTGTCTGTCTGTCTGTCTGTCTGTCTGTCTGTCTGTCTGTCTGTCTGTCTTTCTTTCTTTCTTTCTTTCTTTCTTTCTTTCTTTCTTTCTTTCTTTCTTTCTTTCTTTTTCTTTCTTTCTTTCTTAATCTGTTTACCCTCCAGGGTAGGCTTTTTCCTCGGACTCAGCGAAGGATCCCACCTCTACCGTGTCAAGGGCAGTGTCCTGGAGCGTGAGACTTTGGGTCGGGGAATACAACCGGGGAGGAGGACTAGTAATTTTCCCAGACAGCCTCACCTATACTGAACAGGCGCCTTGTGAAAGCATGGGAAGATTGGAAGGGACAGGCAAATAAGAGGGAAGGAAGTGGCCACGTCTTTAAGTTAGGTACCATCTCGGCATTTCCCTGAGGAGAAGTGGGAAACCGCAGAAAAGCACTTCGAGGATGGCTGGGGTGGGAATTTTATTTCTTTGCTAGCGGCTTTACGTGGCGACGATAGGATAGGAAAGGTCTAGGAGTTGGAAGGAAGCGGTCGTGGCCTTAATTAAGGTATAGCCCCAGCATTTGCCTGGTATGAAAATGGGAAACCACGCAAAACCATCTTCATGGCTGCCGACAGTAGGATTCGAACCCACTATCTCCCGGATGCAAGCTCACAGCTGCGCGCCCACAACCGCACGGCCAACTCGCCCGGTGATGTGGGAATCGACCCCACCTCTACTCAGTTGACCTCCCAAGGCTTAGTGGACCCCGTTCCAGCCTTCGTGCCACTTTTCAAATTTTATGGCAGAGCCGGGAATCGAACCCGAGCCTACGCTGGTGGCGTCTAATCACACTAACTACTACACCACAGAAACGGACTACAATTGAATTGTAATTTTTAAAAATCGTGAGTAACTTTCACCAGCGCTATGTGTAGGCTCTAGTAAATTATATTACGCTTCCGCTATGCCTTCGCGAAACATAGGGTGACGATCAAATGTGGTGCAGCTAGGACGATATCACAGAGGCTAGACGTACAAGATGGGCCCACATGATGCAGGATCTATTGCAGGCAACAGAAAATAGTCTTCATGACAGCTGACCCGGGTGACCAAAGCAGGCGAATAGCAACATATAAAATGTTCACAAATCTAAGTTATAGATTTATAGTGCACCTTTTATTTTGAGACCTTTTCCGGTGCCTCTGTCTTATGTTGTTGCGCCACATTGGGTGACCAATTTAATGCACCGTTTGGTTTATTAATGTTCCCGCGGTGACTTCCTATATCACGCCGCGTTGGAGCATTAATTAAATATACACCTGTATAAACATTGCTCCGGCTACGAAATTCACAACCTCGGGTTAAGAATCATACCTAGACTCAGTATTATACCATTTACGGCTAATTTACATGAAAACTGGGATATCATGTATGAACACGAGCAATAACAACGTGGTGCATATTCGTTTCTCAGGGTAAATTACTTTCATTGTATTCCCATATACTCTAGATAAGTCGTAGATTCCGTTGAAGAGTAGCTATATGCTCAACCAGTCATTCAGTCTCCATAAATTTAGGATATTGCTTGATCAACGCTTAGTATCCGGCATAAACAAATTCAATTGATCCATATATTATCTTATTACTACTTACTAAAAGTTACTTTAGGAATAGAAACGCAATATTACTACTATATCTAGTTTATTAGCATGCTAATATATTATAAAATGGAATATCAATGCATCTATCGGCAATAAAGAAAAGACAATCGTATGAAATTACATAGATCATTTTTAAATTCTTGACTTCTGAGATAAACATAGTTGAAAATCTTTAAATTACCATTATATTTGTTTACATTTACGTTAACCTTCAATAATATATCATATTCTCAGTATTTAAGTTGATTCATGGGGAAAAATAGGGACTAAAACTTTATTCATCAAGGAGGAGTGGAATATCTTCCTGTTAATACTGTTTGGGATTGTCTTTGGGGCATCATTTAGGTTTCATCTTTCTTTTCGGTCTATTTGTCTGAATTTATTTGGACACTTGTTTGGATTCTCACTTCTGACTCATCACGTTACGAGATAAGCATTACGTTGTTTAAATCTGGGTTCAAAACACCAATGCAGTTATTAACATTCCTATCATAGCCAAAATTGAATAAATTAAAACTGTACACCATTATATGTACATAATGAACCAAATATCCTTACTACAGAGTGCCATAGATATAATAGTAAGTCAGTCTAACCTGCGAAAATCGTGCCACGAATTCCTAATCATATGCCAATATATTTACTTATTCTCAAATATCTCTTCGCTGTGCCAAGATTTTGTCAAAGAAAACCGTTCTTCATATTAGCGTTGACGCGCTGAACTTCAAATATATATATATATAGGCGAAACTCCATTTTATTCTTGTATATTTATATTACGTAACGTATAACAAACACGTAACCTATCAATACCTTCAGCTTGAAAGTTACTACGAAACATATTATGCTTGGCTCAAGTCATACACTCAACTAAACATGGCCTGAATCCTTCACTTGCAGTGCTAATCCTAATATAAATATTAAATGCAACACAGGTATTCGCAATTCAATCAGCTATCTCTTACTCATGCAACGAACAGAAAACATATCTCCTCATTCTAACTACATCTTGCCACATTAATATACCATTTCCTTTATATATATACCTCCATATTTAAAAACATATTCATTTAACTCCATTTAAATAACCTATGTGTTACGGTAGAAATACTTAATAGCCTGAATATTCTTTCACACATTGCAACTCCGTAATATTTCAACATTTCCTTACAATACCATTATCATACTGGCCATGACTGCAACTCATATTGACCTCAAATATTAGGTTACGTCTCGTATCTCGCATATATTCTCTACAACCACAACTGGTTTAACGTTTCACGGTCTGCTCGTATGGATTGGCACTAAACATGCACAAATGCTCAATCTGACCTTGTTTCCATTAACCTAAAATTATCTCATAAGCACCATAGTTATACTGCAGAAATTGGCACATATCATCGGTTAATAATTGGCATTTATACTCTAATATCCGTTCATTGGCACTAAATCTCTTACTTCTAGCACTCCTGCACACATACGAAATATTTTTCATCAACTGATTCCAAATTCAATACGATGCAACTCATAATACTTATCTCGTAACGGGATTTTGCTGCTGGATTTCTCCTGGTCTAGGACATCTTGGAATAGGCAGCCCTTGCAGTCCAAAGATTACGTCATCTGCGGCTCCGGCTGGGAATCTTGGCTTGAGCTATTTCATCTTGAGCGATCAATTCCATCTGTTTAAGCTGACTCCATCTTGTCACCAGTTCTCATGAAATCATAAAACAACAAATACATGGTAGAATGCATATTTCACTGGTGAATAGTAGGTTACTCAATACGTAATAATTGTCTTGTGATTCTCGTATTGGTCGTAAATATCTTTCTTAATTTGGAAATTTCTCTAATTCGGCCTACTTTTTGTTAATTCTTTAGCTTAAACAGATATTGTTTCCCACTTGGAAACAATAAATTATGCCTTCCTTAGCATGAATTTGCCGCTAAAATATGGATTTCGGCAATGTTCGACTCGGCTGTAGTCCCTTTTGGTTTCTGAATTTGGCTGTTGCAGTAATAAATATCCTCCTTCAAATCTTGGTTATTCCTGCCGATATTTTGCCGATAAAGTCTTCAATGATGTCTGTATATTATAACTTTAATATTTAACGTTGCGCTAATCTTTTTCTTCTCCTTCCGTAAGCTGTGCTGATCCTCTTCAACTCGTAACTTTTTCTCAAGGTAGTCAAGAATCGGTTCCATTCAAATTTTTTTATGGTCCATCATTATTTAATCTTGAGACTCTTTTCTTTGCGACTGGTCGATATCGATTTACTATATCTCTACTCTGTGCATTTGCACATTGCCTGAAGCTGTTGTACGCCATATTTGTCCACTGTTTCCATGACATTTACGGCCGCTAATGTAACGTAATGGTACAATAGTGCCTCCATTTTAATTTTTCTATATAAGTAAGAATACTGCTGGAGGCAGCTTGGTGAGTTTCTGACAAGCATGTAGGAAGAATCTCTCCTCTACGTTACTCAGGTATCGTTTCGCGTCATTTTCATGATTTTTTTCACCCGGTGAACTCGACAGGAAACTGCCAGATTATAACTGAACATTTTGAGGACATATTTCCATGTAAATTACGAATTCCCTTGTTCCTAGTTAAAAGTTTTGTACTTCTAGAAACATCACCTCTTATAGTCTTTCTCTTTTTTTATGAAACAAATGCATATTTATACTGTCCAACTCGTTGGCTGAAAGGTCAGCGTACTGGCCTTAGGTTCACAGGGTCCCGGGTTCGATTCCCGGTCGGGTCGGGGATTTTAACCTTAATTGGTTAATTCCATGGCTCCGGGGCTGGATGTGTGTGGTATATTGAACATTAGAAATCATCACAGACATGCACGTCGCCTAATAGGCAGTCTACGAGAAAAAGACACGCACCAGGCCTCTCCGGAGGCCATACGCCATTATTATGTTTATATTAAGCATTATTGCCAAATAGCCCAGCTTCAGGAATATAAGAACATTGTAATTTAAGTCAATTTTATTATTTTTCAGATCAAATGTGAAAAATACCATATAAATCAACATAGAAATGCTGCGATGCATTTGACACGAGTACCGAAAGCGTTGTCATCGCAGCTTTTCTACCAGTCCACTGTGAACAGTAACCAACAACAATTTGCTATAGACCTGTGCACTGCAATGATGGGAACTAATATCCCCCTTGCATAAACTGGAGCATCTTCAGATTTCAACAAGCTGCCGGGAGCAATCACCGAGTAGGAGACGAGTTGCATGCCCCTGGTGGATGCATTTAGGGTTGTGAAAGAAGTCAGGAGAAATGTTGACTGAACCTCTGAGAAAGTAGCCGCTGTCAGTAAAATGTTCCATAAGAGTCCTGCAGCAGAATACATGATGAAAAACGTAAAAGTAGCCAGGGTGCTACGAGGTGAGGTAGATGAAGTAGTTGAACTAAAACCAGATGAAGTGGCTTCATTGAAGTTTTGTCCAATCACTTCCTGTGATGTTAAGAGATTTCTCTCAGTACAAAACATTCTGCCCGACAGGAGAACAAGATTGTTACCCGAAAACATTGAAACGTTGCTTGTTGTAAATTCATTTTATAGCAATTGAGCGAATTGAGCGTGTTATTGAATGATAAGTATTTTTAATGCCTGTTTTATTGCCTATTTTTCACGTTAGTGCCTATTTACATGCCTATTTTGCCTAATTTAAGAGCCTATATGCCTGCCTATTTTAACTATGTTTAGTGCCTATAATTCTCGTCTCTAGTAATTACATTTGTACGGCGCGATATGGACGAGTGGTCTCAATACGACACCATTTTGTAGAAGGTTTAATCTGATTCTTAACGAGATCAAAAATATGGAACGCCTGTAGACACTACGAGAAACAAATAATGAAGTTTAGTAAGGTAATGGACGAAATCATATGTTTTACGTAAAGATGTAGCATATGGTAACGCAAAGAGGACATATACATAGCAGAGGCGTATACTGAGGGCTACCAAGGCTATCGGTGAAGCCCAAACCTCAACTGAAAACGATGGAAGTATAAAGCACATTATAATGTAAACATCTGACACATTGTTCCATTTTCAAAACTTGAAAGCAGTGAGAAAAAACGTCGCACGTATTTCTGAGAGCTAAGCATCGGAGACTGATATCGCAGCCCAGACTCTCGTCCCTCTCCCCTCTACTAGCCCATAGCGGCTTGCTGCTCTATATCGGATAGGAGCGGGGACCGGCGGAGGATAGGTGTGCTAGGCTTCGGTCCGTCAGATCGCCACTACTAACTATCAATCATGCGTTACTCATCGTATATACTTCCTCATCTCATACTTCTGACTAAATCATATAGATAACAGAGTGCTGGTATTTGACTCCCTTTTCCTTCTACATCCTTGCAAGAAAACACTGCAGGGCTGCTGTTGTAGGAGCAACATAGTTTTATATTTATATGTACAACTGCTAAAATGAAATGCAATCTTTCAGGTTGTTTTTTTTGTTGGTTGGAATCGAACCCGTATTCATGGGTCAGACACCACCACTGATCTTCCGAGGAAGCTATTAAACCAGTGAACGATGAGTACGACTGTTGCAATATTCAGCATTTGTATTTGATAATAATAATAATAATAACAATAATAATAAAAATAATAATGGTACATGTCATCTGTGTAGCGTTGGTGGTGACCTAATGAGGATGAAATGAATGGCGAAGACGTCATAAACATCAAGTCCCCAAGCCAGGGGAATTAACAATATGAGAAGGTTAATTCTGAAAATTGATCCGGGGCCATCGGACCATAGGCAAGCATTCTATCCATTTAGCCACAAAGCCGGACTTTAATTTGCTAAACCTCCGGCTAGCATATCCACTGATCAGGGGTTGAGCATTGGCAGCAGCAGAGGCCAGGGCCGTAGCTTGTGAAGCAGATTTCACAACACAACAAGCTTCTGCGTTGGCTATTGGCTGCAGCTCAAAACGCTGAAGGCTTGGCGTTCACCAAACCTTCCATCAAAAAGTCCACTGGTAGCCCATGTCTTGATCCCAGCATAAGCCCCTGATCAATCAATCGATCAATCAATCAATCAATCAATCAATCAATCAATCAATCAATCAATCAATTGATCGTTCTCCTAGTTGCGTGCAGTAAAATAACACCCACGATATCCCGTGCCTGTCAATCAATCACCACTGATCTGCATTTAGGGTAGTCGTCCTGATGGCACATCCTCTAGTTTTTTCTTAAATAAATTACTGAGAATTCGGAAATTTATTGAACATCTCCTTTTGTAAATTATATCAATCCCTAACTCCTCCTCCTATAAACGAATATTTGCCCCAATTTCCCCTTGAATTCCAACTTTATCTTCATACTTCTTTCCTAATTTAAAAACACCACTCAAGCTTATTCGTCTGCTTATATCATTCCACGCAAACTCTCCACCGACAGTTCGAAACACAACATATTCGAGCATCTCGTCCCCTTACTTCTAAGTCTTCCCAGCCCAAAGTTTGTAACATTTTCGTAATACTACTCGTTTGTCGCAAAACACCCTGAACAAATGGTGCCGCTTTCCTTTGAATCATTTCCAGTTCTCGTATCAAGTAGTCCTGCGGAGGATCCCATACACTGGGACAATATTTTAGTTGTGGTCTTGCTCAAGACTTACACGCCCTCTCCTTACATCCATACTACACCCCCTAAATACTCTCATAACCATGTGGAGAGATCTGCAACCTTTCTTGACAACCTCCTTAATGCGATTTCCACAATATACCTTGCCTGTAACATTCCTTAGTATCTAGTCAAACAATCAGCAGTAACATCGTTAATATTGCGGGGAATTACCTCTAGAAGACCAGAGATGATGCTAGTCGAGATGTGCTCGCCATGCCAGTCATTTCTCTTCTACCAGACGTAAAGTTTGTGGGAGAGCTTTAATATACTTTAACTTGCCTTGTGGGTGAGGGCAGTAGAATAACACCCACGATATCTCCTGCCTGTCGTAGGAAGCGACTAAAACGGGCTCCAGGGTCTCTTAACTTGGGAGCGTGTGTTGGTGACCAGGGGGTCTTTAGCTGAGCCCTGGCATTGCTTGTGCCAGGCTCCTCACTTTCATCTTTCCTATCCGACCTTAGATGATCAACTCTTGTTGATTTCAGACCCCGACGGTATTAGGTCACGAGGCCTAGGGTGTCTTTCATTTTGATGCCCGTAGTGGTCTTTGTCTTTCTTTGGCTGATACTTTCATTTTTCTAATTGTCGGATCCCCTCTACTCCCCCCTCCGTCTGATTTGTGTTACCGAAGGATGATTGCCCAGTTGTACGTGCACTTAAAACAATATTCACCACCACCGCTATGACAACAATGGCGCGGCACCACATTCTCTATGCGGTCCGTCCTTAATGTTATAAGTGGTGGCTGCAATAATATCCCAATTTGAAGGGGGTATGCGAAGTAGCTCCTCTGGGAAGAGCTTTCGCATTACTGGTCGTTTGCAAGACTACTTTTTTTTATTTATTTTCTCTCGGCCGCGCGTCAGAACCCATTGAACTGCAATTTTTCTTGAAAATAAATATACAGTAATTGCAATTTAATCTGACTTAAAAGAGATCACTTTTGCTACAGCAAGTTAACACACTGAAACACAGTTCACATTCTAACAATAGTTCAACACAGTGTGTTAGATCTTAAAACACTCATATACATGCAGTGCCACCTTACAGTTATCACATCCATAGCGGGATTCACCCCTGTTCTTTCCCTTGGGATTTTTTCCTCTGGAGTCATAGCAGACCTCGCAAGAAAAGCCACAGTGAGAAGATGAAGAGATTTTGGGAGAAGGAAAAGTCAACGACATCAGCTAAATAAGTTTAATTGCGCTCAATAGTTGGGCATAAGGAAATAATAATAATAATAATAATAATAATAATAATAATAATAATAATAATAATAATAATAATAAATACAAGACTGACAAACCGGATCAATACCTTCTTTCAGCAGAGGAAAGACTATGAGGCTTGGAGAACTGAACTCTGTGGTAGCAAGAAGATTACACCACATATTATTTGGTACATTGTCTGTTTGTGTACACGTTCAGTTTTCTAGGTTATGCACACGCCCACCTGCGTTCCCGTCTTCATTTTCTTCAATAATGTCATCTAATTCTTCGGAATTACTAATGCTAACGTCACTTGAAGGAAATTCAGTATCACTTTCATCGGAAAAACCGTCATTGACATCGCTTTCCTCCAAAAGACGTAATATTCGAGCTTCATCCGACTCGGCCATGACGTTGACTTTACCTTCACTGAAGCTTTACGCGGCAATTTACTCGATCGTATTTAGACTCTTTGGCGGCAAAATACGTAGCTTAAGGGCAAAGATAGCTGAAATAAGATTACCAACATCTCATAGACATGTTGGGATTGCAAAAAAATATCGATATGTATCCTTGGAAACCTCAACAAAGCAATAAAGAGGGTGGACGGAAATTTCCGTCATTGCATTTATGGCAACCCGCGGACAATGACGGAAATTTCCGTCATTGCAAGGCAATGGGTTCGCGCGTCAGAATTTTTAAATTTTATTATCTTCTCCATTCTCTACCTTGAAAGCCTTGCAGGCGGCCATGGACCGGGGGTGACAGTGGCTCTTGAGCGGCAGTGGTCTAGTGCCGGGGATGTCTTGGTATGACCGCGGCAGGGTAACCAG
The DNA here is from genome assembly GCF_040414725.1 of Anabrus simplex. Taxonomy (NCBI): domain Eukaryota; kingdom Metazoa; phylum Arthropoda; class Insecta; order Orthoptera; family Tettigoniidae; genus Anabrus; species Anabrus simplex. Next base: position 1,371,100,585 of record NC_090265.1, read on the forward strand.
TGCCGAAAGGAGATATGCGATTGCCTGATGGGTTTTAGGGAGGTTTCTCATAACTTCTCCTTTACGGAGGGGTGGAAGTAGCTGGCAGAAGACTAGCCTTTGCACCTCAAGTTATTCTGTACTCTTGTACTAGGCTATGTTCCTGCGTTAGTACTCGCTTGTCGGTCATTTGTCCAAACAGGTAGGTCACCACGGGCTGTGAGGCGGGGCGGAGCCTCACGGCACCCTCCCCCCTTTCCCCAAAAAGACACATACTAACACAGCTTTATTCTCTTTATCTCACCTAGAAAAAGGTAAACCTTTTCGAGCTGGGCTGAGCTATGACAGTCCGACCAGGCCTCCAGTGATTTCCATCTCTTCGGATCGTAGATAAAGCACGAGAATGAACGTCGTGACGTGGCTTCTGAAACTGGAAGCAGATTTCTGTCTTTCCAACATCGATGTCTTCATGTAGAGGTACAAGAGCTTGGATAAGATTAGTGAGTACGTTAAGTAGAAATGAGTACAGTACTACTATGTATTATTTTATGTGCCCGTAAAATAAAGTTTCTCCGTGAAAGATGTTGTTTCCCTGTTTTTTTTTTTTTTTAAGATACATTGTACTTATAACACATGGTGCCCGTCATCCTTGAAGTATCTGCCCTACAAAGGCTGCACCACTCTTAGCAATAAGCCATGCAAATTGCACCCTGGGGTGTACAAAATTCCCTGTACTTGCGGCAAGGTATACATTGGCCAAACATTTCGGTTCCATTGGTACTCGAATCAGGTAACACCAGCGTAATATCTGTCTCAATCAGCCAGACAAATCAGCAATAGCTGAGCACGCCCTATCTATGTAGCGTTACAAGATGTTCGACTACTACTAACATGTCCAGCTCCATGGCTAAATGGTTAGCATGCTGGCCTTTGGTCACAAGGGCCCCGGGTTCGATTCCCGGCAGGGTCGGGAATTTTAACCATCATCGGTTAATTTCGCTGGCTCGGGGGCTGTGTGTATGTGTCGTCTTCATTATCGTTTCATCCTCATCACGACGCGCAGATCGCCTACGGTAGTCAAATAGAAAGATCTGCACCTGGCGAGCCGAACATGTCCTCGGACACTCCCGGCACTAAAAGCCATACGCCATTTCATTTACTACTAACATGTTTTCATCCCTTCCTTGAAGGGGGATGTGAGCCTCTTAGACGGTTACGCCGTCTCTCAGACCAGGACATGCTTGGAGAAAGTGAGGGGGTAGGCGTTCGTTCCCTATACTAGAAACTGTCTCGGCATTCACCTTAGTGCAGGAGTATGGAAAACCACGGTAAACAATTTTCAAGACAGCCGAAGGTGGCGACCCAGTCCCTCTCCGTCTCCCTAACACAGGGGCGTAGAGCCACGGTAGAGCCGTGGCCATCCCTGCTCTGCTCGGTTGGCCGGTCAGAGTGCAGAGCTGTCGGAGCACGGACCAGCGGTGGCCACGTGTGGGCCCAGACTCACCCTGCATCCTCCGACCCGCTGTTCGAGCTCTTACCTACACTAAACACTACAGGTCTGGGATTATACGGGAAGCTGAGGCAGTAAAGGCGTACTCGGTTCGCCCGGAAGGACGTTGTTTCGAATCCCCGTCAGGAAATCGTAAAATTTAAGAAATGAGATTTCCACTTTCGGAGGTGCAACTGGCCCTGAGGTTCACTCATATAAATACCAGGTTAATTCCTGGGGGCAAAGGTGGCCGGGCGTAGACCTAACCACTCTACCCCATCAAGTGCCGAGGTTACGGATAGTGGAAGCCTTTACCTTCCACCCCTCCAAGGGCCTTCATGGCCTGTACGGAGAAGACTTTGCTTTACTTAAGGCCAAGTAGTATGGGTAAATATGCCACCATTTATCCTGTATTATCCATAATAAGCTCAAAGCGCTTAAAAGGCTTGTCATTCACTACACCAACTATCGCAAAGGGGTAGCCCAAGTCTTGTCCGACTTGGCTGAATGGATCAGAGGGTCCCGCGTTCGATTGCCGGCCGGGTCGGAGATTTTAACCTTAACTGGTTAATTCCAATAGCTCGGGGGCTGGATATGTGTGGCGTATTCAACATTAGAAATCATCCTAGGTAGGGCCCTCATCTTCACAGACATGCAGGTTGCCTAATAGGCCGTCTACTAGAAAAAGACCTGCACGAGGCCTCTTCGGAAGCCACGTCTTTGACTCAGCATACGCCACTGATACATAGAGATCTAATGTATATTTTTTTGAAGCTAGCTAATAACAAAATACATATGCTATCTAAAGGGAGGAACACAAGAAAGAAATTAGTACATATATTACGGAGAAAAACTCGTCTTGAATGACGTAAATAGTGAGAAGATCGTAGTATAACAAATGAGTGATCGTTGGATAATAGGGCTGAGGAAGTTATTGATTAATAGATGAGTAATTATTCCTGAGGAGGAACTTGTAGTCAGAACACGAATTAACTAAGGAGTACTGCAACATTGTGAATAGAGGGACGTAAAAGCATTCGATTATAAGAAATTATTCTATGTATTTATTGTATACTGCAATAATGTGCAAGTTAATATTGTGTAGGTTGTTTCAGATGATTACAAAAAAAAATCGAGAATAATGGCCAACAAAATGTACAATATGACCAGCTAGGGAAATATGTTATTCGGTCTCATAATGATATCCAGATACTAAACTGTGTATAACAGTTTAACATCAATGTCAGTCAACGCCCAGATGAGTACAGATATTTATTTATTCTTACCCTTTCCTTACTTTTTCTTTTATTATTAGAACAGTTCCTCTGATTTGAAGTTTATGATTGAGCCATGTGTAATTACGGAACGTATAAAACACTTTTTAGTATTATAAGAGATACATGATGAAGATGAATAGGATAAATAATAGTAAATAATAGTAAATCACCAGTTATAAATCCTGAATTAGATTTAGTTTATTTTCATTTCTATTTAATTCTGTTTAGGATAGATTTATTAATATTTATCTTGATCGACTCCAATCTGTAATGCTTTGAAATCAATTCTTAGGAATGGAACTTTCACTTAACTAAGAAACAGTCGTCATAATATACATATAACTTTTAGTGGCGTGTTTTCCTTCTAATTATAATAATATTATTTGCTTTACGTCCCACTAACTACGTTTTTAAGGTTTTCGGAGACGCCGAGGTGCCAGAACTTAGTCCCACAAGGAGTTTTTTTACGTGCCAGTAAGTATACCGACACGAGTTTGCCGTATTTGAGCACCTTCAAATACCACCGGACTGAGCCAGGATAGAACCTGCCAAGTTGGGGTCAGAAGGCCAGCGCCTCAACCATCTGTCACTCAGCCCGGCTGTTTTCCTTCTTATACGAAAAGATGCATAATATGTCATACATGATAAGATATATTTTAATAAGAAAAAAAGTGTTACGGTATAATGTCAAATATAAAGGACAGGATGTCATAGGTCTTGAACAGAATTTAAGGTATTTAGAAATGCGGTGCATAGAGCATAGATGCATAGCATAGAGCGTTATTTTGAGTGAGGATATATGAATTTAGTTACAACGTACTGCGTTGTGGTTTTCAGACGGTAATTGTGTTTTGTGCATTGATAAGTTGAACGTAGGTAATCGTCGGAATAAATATGAATATTATGATACTGTGGAAGTTTTAGAATAAATGTATATTTGTTGATATAATAAATGAACCATAGTTTTATGCAATGTATGATTTAAAAATATTTTATATGGACTTACCGAAGATGAATATATCATGCAAAGTTTAATTACCTTCGGAAAACCATGAGGAAAAGAGTTTAAGGGCCATCCGGTATGTAAATAATGAGTCATTTAATTTGAAATAACATCTGAATTGCAATATTACAGAGGAAATTTTCAATATTTCTGTTTGAGTAGTTTATTGAAGTACATATAGTTGTAGAGGTATTTATGTGATCGGCTTATATGAGTGTGTTGTATATACCTACCGAATGTGTATTGGAATATTAGAAAATCCAATATCGTTGCTAATGTCACTTTCCAGAGTGAGATATGTTATGCAGGAAGTTAATTCGACGATTGCTAGGGTTTGCTATCAGCTGATACATTCGTCTTAATGGAACATATCTCCTTTCAATAATGATAGGTATCTTATTTAATACTTCATTTATTTAATTAAATACAATAACTTATTGTCCGCCTGTGTGGTGTAGCGGTTAGTGTGATTAGCTACCACCCCCGGAGGCCCAGGTTCGATTCCCGGCTCCGCCACGAAATTTGAAAAGTGGTACGAGGGCTGGAACGGGGTTCACTCAGCCTCGAGAGGTCAACTGAGTAGAGGTGGGTTCGATTTCCATCTCAGCCATCCTCGAAGTGGTTTTCCGTGGTTTCCCACTTCTCATCCAGGCAAATGCCGTGATAGTACCTCACTTAAGGCGACGGCCGCTTCCTTCCCTCTTCCTTGTGTATCCCTTCCGATCTTCCCATACCCCCGCAAGGCCCATTGTTCATCATTGAAGGTGAGGCCGCCTGGGCGAGGTACTGGCCATGCTCCCCAGTTGTATCCCCGGCCCAGAGTCTGAAGCTCCAGGACACCACCCTTGAGGTAGCAGAGGTGGGATCCCTCACTGGGTCCGAGGGACAAACCAACCCTGGAGAGTAAGCAGATTATGAAAGAAAGAAATAAATTATTATTGCTTTTACATAAAGGGGAATATTAAAAGAATGAATACAAATCATTAGTAATACTCAAATTGATGAGATAACGTTTTACTTACAATTTCCGTTAATAATATGGAACTTTTTTTTTGGATGCGAATATTCCATAATAATATAAATAACATGGATTAACAAGATATACGACTTGGTACAGGTCCATGGTTCAAAAATATGATTTCTCTGGCGTGGTTTATAACAGCCTCATGAACGATAGATTAATAATGCACGCAATTTCACATTCATTGCGTGATGAGAATGCCAATTCATCTTGAATCTATGATATTTGCTTGATTATAACTATATGAATTAGTTTTTATTGGATGATTAATTAAAAATTCTATCGATATGGATTAATACTCAATTCATGTTATATTTTTCATTTATGTCATCAAAATAAATATCTTAGGCAAATCTGGCAAGTGTTATCAATTTTTATAATTACTGATAATATAACAAGTGAATTATGTAGGCATATACGGGAATTTGTTCTTCGAGGAATACTCGATAATAACAATTGAGGTCCACCATACATTGATACGAGGCTCTTTATTCTGGAAAATGGGCACTTGTAATTTATTTTTCAACTTAGGTAAAATCATAATGTATGAAGATGACAATAAGCTATGAGGGTCCGTCATCCAATTTGATACCTTAACTACCCGAGATCTCATTGACCTACCGGTTGAGCGAACCAAAGCGACGGACCGTGCCAATATGAGAAATAACGGACCCGAACGCTGAAATATTTAGGTTAAGTGTTTTACTAACCGCTCCGTTACCCGCGATAAGATGTTCCAAGCACGCTTGCGCAATCGTTGCTCTTGATATACAATATTCATGACGCAGTTCTGTCTGAAGTACCACTGCCAATGTATCACTTACTTTTTCAAATGTCTATATTATTTTCCGACGTCTCTTACATAAATAGTAGCGCACAAAATGTAACAGATACATAATAGAAGCGTGATTTACGATCCAGAACACTTTATCTAACCAACAGAAGATTAATACAAATTTAATTGTATCTACTCCTTTCATACTGTTACAAAAACCAATTAAAATCTCACGCTATACATCTGTATAATCGATACACTGCAGAAGACGTACGATCGCCATACTCTTCAGTATACGTTTAACCACGTCCGTATTTTGCGAAATGGAATACAATACCAGAATTCAAAATTATTTCCTATAGTGTAATACATTGAGAGCCCAATGAGGCCTCAACAAAATTCAGTACACCACTGTTATTTTCAACTTTAATGAAACAGTATTTCATACCAGTCATTACTCTAAAAAGGCAGTAATAATAATACCAGGTGTATGCATAAGTCTTTTCGGGTTTCACTACTAAACACTGTCCACGTGTAAACCAGTGTAAACCAGCCATTAAGAGATGGCGCCAGAGAACAGTAAGCAGCGTATGAATTTGACTCATACGTCAGTTCGTTCGTCTGATATTTACGTACCAACATACACAATTTTTGTCCGCTAAACACTAGCGTCTGTGTTGTATCGTTCAGTGATCATGTCGACGTTTGTGCCTGATAAAGAACATTTGCGACAAGCATTGCTTTCTTATTTTATCAAAATAAAAAGGCTGTGAAGTCATCGTCTGCTGGTAGAAACATAGGGTGAGCATGTTCCATCGATTAGAACATGTGAGACATGGTTTTGGCAATTTAAACGTGGTGATTTCAATGTGGAAGGCTGTGCGCGCTCTGGTAGACCAAAAACGTTATGAACTCTCGAAGCCCAGCGAAACCGTTAACGCACAACGCTATCGCCAACAAATGATTAACTAAAATCGCGCGTTGATCGAAAGAGGACCGGAATGGGCCAGGAGACACGGCAAAATGATTCTGTTACACGACAATGCACCGTCTCACACGGGAAAACCAGTGAAAGACACTTTAAAATCGCTTGGATGGCACATCGCTCCGCACCCGCCGTACTCTCCCGACCTGGCGCCGTCTATCACCTCTTCGCATCAATGGGGCACGCGCTCGAAGAGCAGCACTTCAAGGAAGTTGGAAAATGGCTAGACGAATGGTTTGCCTCTAAAGTCAAGCAGTGTTTCTGGCATGGTATTCGTAACTTACCTGAAAGACGGGCGAAGTGTGTGAAAACCAATGGCCAATACTTTGAATAAACAAAAAATGAATTTCCCTCGAAAATTACGTGTTTTCTTTACCACAAAACCGGCAAAATCTTATGCATACACCTGGTAATAATAATAATAATAATAATAATAATAATAATAATAATAATAATAATAATAATAATAATAATAAAACACGACCTCAGCTAAGCAGTGGATTTTTTTTTAGTTTGACACTTCTTATGAGGTCTATAGAGTCAATTTCGATGTTCTATTTTATTCTACCCCAAATTATATACCCGTGCTTCGCTACGGAATTCTACATTGTGTTCAGAACTCTAGGCCTATATGCAGTCGTGCACACGTTCTGAGTAAGATTTTAACTCCAAAAGAAGTAGTGTACACGTTATGAGAAAGATTTTCTTAAACTGCACAGTCCGCAAACAAGAAAAACAATTCATCACACGTCGTTTCTCATGTTATGACGGGGTGACGGAGATTTCATCGTAAAGGCAGAACACCGTTGCCTTCTGCCTATCACAATAGATCTGGGCAGTTTTCATTATAATGGCAGACACACACTTTCCACCTGCCTTTCCACATACTCAGAAATGGTTTCTCTGTGGCTTAAAGTATCCGCCAATGGATAGAAAATCAATATGTCAGCAATTTTAACGCAATAAAGCGTTTTTAATAGACTATATGACTGCGTAAGAGAAAATTTAAAGTAAAATGATTAATTCTTAATAATTGGAATATTTATATGGGATACTTGGACTGAATATAGATATCGTGTAAAAGGTTCCCTAAAGAACCGAATGTTTCCAAGACATATCGCTACAATTTGTCATAAGTTGGAAAACGTTAAGAATCATGAAAGCTGAAACTGATCAAGAGTTAAAACGATCTCAGTACTTATAGTGGCCGCCGTTGATGGGACGGTCACTTATAGTCGTAATGTTGAAAGATCCGTTCTGATAGTTCTTAGAGGGAGGTCCGTTTACAACCTTCCCGGGTCGGAGATTTTAACTGGGTATAATTCATTCCTCTATCTCGGTGTCTGTATTCACCTTAATAAGCCATCTTTATTTACATACTCCACGCCACAAACCACCACAGCAACACAGAATAGTGAATATATTCCTCCACACACGGTTGTCTCAGGGAAATCCTCCGGCTGTAAAAATAGGATAAATTAATGCAAAGTGTCAACCCCAAATAATTGGGAAATATCCAGGATGAAGAAGAAATAATCACGGAATACGATACGTTCTTAAACGGAGGAAATTTCCCCTAATTTTTAACTTTCTCTGTGACGTCAATAAATCACAGGGACGAATTTTATATGAAGCTGGAAAATATTTCTCCACACCAAGGAGAGCAGGTAGCTTTCTAATGAGTAGGTCGAAGTACAACTGCCATCTACAAATACGCTCAATATGGTCCGTAAGGAGATACTATTTCAACTGTTGTCATTTCATTCAATGTAGCATGGAAAGTGTTACTATAATTCATAAAATATATTAATACGAGCCTATGTCCTTTTAAAATATTTCCAATTACGTCTCAAATAGTTACCAACACTGTCGAATATAAGATTAAGTGCTAGTTTTTCACAGCGCTCCTCTATAAGTTTTGTCGAACACGTCTACGAACAAAAAAAGGACGTACTTCCTTTTCCAATTCGAAAATATTTATAGGTGGGTCATCAGACCTGAAACGGTTTCTTTTAGCATGTTCGGTATGTAGGCACCTGCAGACGTGAGATGGACAGGATACGGGATATTAAGCGATCTTCAAAGTATTGTTGCAGGAGGGCAAGTGATCCCTCACGGTGCGGACTCTAGCTCTGTCTTGCTGCATCCATTGCCGTTGCAGTGGTAAGTACTGTCTGATGTTCAGAGCACAGTAGCAATTTCAGTACTCTTTGCTATTCCGCACGCTGTGAATAGAGCATACATATCTTCTTTATAGACTGTTTTGCCTTTCAGCGATCACTTTGAAATATTCTGCGCATTACTAAGCATTCATGAAATAATCTTGACATATTTATAAATTTTCTTTAATTTTTATTTACTTGGCACATAAATATTTTTGCAGCTATACCGGGTTTTTACTACAAATATACTACAATTCGTTGAATATTGGAATTATTTTGCTTATGACTTACATCAACAGCATCCCGGATTATTCCTCGGATTATATTTTTCTTAGTGGTTTAACGTCGCACTAATACAGTCGAACCTCCTTTCTGCGGACACCGTCGGTTCCGAGGAAAAATCTCCGTTACGAGAGGTGTCCGCTAAAATAAGTTTGTAAAAATAATCGAACATTTTAACGGCAAAGAACATCCACCTTAAATATAAGCATACATATCTTTATTTTTATTATTCTAAGTCATTTCTGTCTTTCACCTTTGCTGTTTGTAGTTTACATGGATCATCTGCTGAAAGGTATAAAATGGCAGGGAGGGATTCAGTTAGGTAGAAATGTAGTAAGCAGCCTGGCCTATGCTGACGACTTGGTCTTAATGGCAGACTGTGCCGAAAGCCTGCAGTCTAATATCTTGGAACTTGAAAATAGGTGCAATGAGTATGGTATGAAAATTAGCCTCTCGAAGACTAAATTGATGTCAGTAGGTAAGAAATTCAACAGAATCGAATGTCAGATTGGTGATACAAAGCTAGAACAGGTCGATAATTTCAGGTATTTAGGTTGTGTATTCTCCCAGGATGGTAATATAGTAAGTGAGATTGAATCAAGGTGTAGTAAAGCTAATGCAGTGAGCTCGCAGTTGCGATCAGCAGTATTCTGTAAGAAGGAAGTCAGCTCCCAGACGAAACTATCTTTACATCGGTCTGTTTTCAGACCAACTTTGCTTTACGGGAGCGAAAGCTGGGTGGACTCAGGATATCTTATTCATAAGTTAGAAGTAACAGACATGAAAGTAGCGAGAATGATTGCTGGTACAAACAGGTGGGAACAATGGCAGGAGGGTACTCGGAATGAGGAGATAAAGGCTAATTTAGGAATGAACTCGATGGATGAAGCTGTACGCATAAACCGGCTTCGGTGGTGGGGTCATGTGAGGCGAATGGAGGAGGATAGGTTACCTAGGAGAATAATGGACTCTGTTATGGAGGGTAAGAGAAGTAGAGGGAGGCCAAGACGACGATGGTTAGACTCGGTTTCTAACGATTTAAAGATAAGAGGTATAGAACTAAATGAGGCCACAACACTAGTTGCAAATCGAGGATTGTGGCGACGTTTAGTAAATTCTCAGAGGCTTGCAGACTGAACGCTGAAAGGCATAACAGTCTATAATGATAATGTATGTATGTATGTATGTATGTATGTATGTATTTCTGTGTTAGTATTTCATAGAGAGTTATTATAAGTGATTATACATCATTTACAGGCATTACAGCTTCGTGAAGTAATCGTGAAGCTTCGTCTGAGTAAATTTAGCGCATGTTTTCTTAACTGCGATATTCTCGAAAACGGAATAAAGTCTGTTAAATGGTTCCATAGTGTTCTCGCCGTACTCGCGGACCAGCGTGATACACAAATTGTTTATCTGTTTAAGCATTGCTTTGCCTCATTGTCAGAACTTCTTGTTCTTCTTCCGCCTCACCGTCATCGTCACTTTTCGTTCCTGATTCGGGCTCTGTAAAACGATAACAAGTTTTACTGTATTCAAAATGGTCCTCTTGTACGACTAATGAAGGCTGCTATGGATAGCTAGAAATATTTACGAAGTGCAGTGAATTAAATGAAAGCTGAAAATTTAACTTATAAGAAGCTGTCTATCACAAGAAGAAAATGAATGAGGAGTTGAGGTGCAAACAAACATGGACCTTACGATACGTGCACCACACAATTACTGTATAACTAGATAACACAGAAAGCTTACCGTAAAGTGCATCCTGGAGTCGGGACTGCCAGTCGCCCTCGAGATCGTCACAGCAAGGAATATTCTCTTCCTCGGCTTCAATATCATACGTCAATCCAGCTGTCGTTCATAAAGTCTGAAGTTCATCATATTCATTTCGAACCTCTACCTCTGCTTGTTCTTCAACTGTAGAATTAACTATGCCGCATTTTGCAAAGCATTTCCTGATTGTGGTTTCGCTGACTGCATTCCAGGCTGCCTTTGTCCACGAAACTGCATCGCCAACATTGATCTTCTTCATCCATGTGTGCCACTAACGACCGTAAAACCCTCTTACGATAGTCTAATTTGAATGCTTGAATGATTCCTTGATCCAATAGCTGAAGATGAGAAGTGGTATTGGGTGGAAGGAACAAGAGTTTTACATTTGAAAGCCGTATTTCTGGATGGCACGTAGCATTACCTAGCAATAAGATCACGTTACGGTCTCTGGCCTTCATCTTGGAATCCAAAGCTAGGAACCAATTCTCGAATATTGCTGACGTCATCCATGCCTTTTTATTCGCATGCCATTCGACAGCAAGACAATTTAAGTCCATGTTTTTAAAGCACCTGGGTCTCAAGGATTTACCGATTATTAGAGGATTTTCCTTTTCACCAAGTGCGTTACAACAAAACATGATGGTGATTCTTTCTTTTGAAATTTTCCCACCCTTGCAACTTTCATTCGGCAAAGCCAGTGACTTCTTCGGGATCGCCCTAAAGAACAGACCAGTTTCATTAACATTCAAAATGTCTTTCAGTTCGTAACTATTCAAAATGTCTGGTAACCTATCTTTCCAATTCGCTACTTTAGTCGCAGAAGCATCACCACCTTCTCCACAGACTGTTTTGAAACTAACGTTATGACGTTTTCTAAAACAATCTAACCAACCACTGCTAGCTACAAAATTCTCAACTTTCAGATTATTTGCGATTTCTCGAGGGTTTTCTTGTAACATTGGTCCACTCACACAGTTTCTTCACTCGAGCACACTTGAACCACTCGTATACCGCAACGTTCACTTCTGAAAAAACTGACTCCCGCTTTCTTTTCACTCCTCGATTCCTATTTTCCTCACACTCCTTTAAAATTTCAGTTCTATTCTTCACAACAGTGTTTATTTGAGTTTTCCCGCAGTTGAATTTTTCGGCAAGCTTTCTCAGTGAAAGTCCCTTGTCACTTTCTATAATCACATTTCTTCTTGCCTCGAGATCTAAACACGATCGTCCATTGTTACTCATATTTAACAGACAACTGAACTGCTACGGTATTTCTGTCTCACTAATTAGCGCCTGTGCTGTCATTTCCTTCTCAAGTTGACTACCTGAGCTCGACCTTATCAGCGATAATCCGAGTTATGAATAGAATGATGCAAGAAGGGACGAAAATCCCCAGGTAACTTGTGAGTCAACAGTCTCTGGCAGCATTTCTGGACAATTAGAATTCTCGGAATAGACCAATACACCACTAGGTAGAACTGCATTCCGATGTACACTCTCTCCCCTCGCACTCGAAATAGTACAAATATTCAAAAGGGATTTCCTTATGTCTGAAGAATGGTTTTAAAAGAAAGGATGGCATGTAGTTCGGCGTAATAAATTGTCCTGCAACGTGTAAAGTGTCCGCTTAAGTCAAGTGGACGGGACAAATGGCGATGTCCGCTGTCCGGAGTTCGAGGTGTCCGCTTAAATGAGGCCAATTTAACACTTCTCTTATGTAAATCGGTTCCGAGAGAAATCCGTATAGGGAGGTGTCCGCTGAATAAGGGTGTCCGTTAGGACAGGTTCGACTGTACACTGAAGTTCCGCGGCGACGCAAGGATGGGGAACTGTTAGCATCGGTACGATAGCCGGAGCCTTTAAGCCACAGAATTTGTCTAGTGCGAAATTGCGAAATCACCGAAAACCATCTTCTGAGTTGCCTATGGTGAGATGCGAACGTACCATCTCCTAAGCAAGCTCACAGCTTCACGACCCGAACCGCATGGTCAACTTGCTCACGGTCTCTCAGATAAATTTATGAACAGAATACATAATTATTTATTTCTCAGCAGGTTAAACAGGGAAAGAATATTCTTGTAAGTAAATAAACAAGTAAACGAAATGAGCTATTTTTTATCCATAAAAGTTTACTTTTCCCCATAGCCGTATCAGTCCTATAGATATAAAAGGCAAAGGAAGTAGAAAGCGACCTATCAGATGATGGTTGGACACTGCACTACATGATTTCAAAGTAAGAGTTGTAGAAGAGGGAGAGAGGACGGTGTCAAATGCAAACATTGGCTTATGATGGAGTTTAGTTAGACAGTTTACAGAATGCTGAAATCCGATGGACACATTTTATAGCATCACTATTTGAAGTCATGTCAAGATCCTTCGACATGGATTTCCCAAAGTATATACATCAGAGTGTAAGAATGTGTAACCCGGGCGAGTTGGCCGTGCAGTTAGGGGCGCGCAGCTGTGAGCTTGCATCCGGGAGATAGTAGGTTTGAACCCCACTATCGGCAGCCTTGAAGATGGTTTTGCGTGGTTTCCAATTTTCACACCAGGCAAGTGCTGGGGCTGAACCTTAATTAAGGCCACGGACGCTTCCTTCCCATCCCTAGGCCTTTCCTATCCTATCGTCGCCATAAGACCTATCCGTGCCATTGCGACGTAAAGCAAAAAAAAAAATGTGTAAGAAATCCTCATCTCAAAAACGTGGCTCAAACCTCATTAAGTAGCTTATCTAAACTTTCCATAAGTTTCTTCTAGAAAGGAATCTTAATTAAGATTAAATTCCAACGTTCAACCACGAACATAATTAATATTTTTCAGTGTCTAAATTTACGAACAGTTGTTGTTCAACTGAGAACTGATATAGCGTAATAATCTACCGACATATAATCAGCAGGAAATTCGTTAATTTAATGTGCAGAATCTCATTATTTTCTTACTTGCGTTTTTCCGTTTCTGGATTATTATCGTAGGCTGGAGGACTGCGGTTGATGCTGACGTCCAGTAATTCACCAGAGGTGAGAAATACTCGTCCGCTCACCATTTTCTCATGTGCTCGCCGGACGCTCTGCAAAGAAGAGAGTAAATTACGTTAACCACACAATCAATTTTTCTCTGTGCTACAGTGTGTTTTATGAAGGTAACTGGTATTCACTGAAAATGTGTTCCTACAGGTTAAAATCTAGGAAATGCATTGATAGGGTACATCATGAACACTCAAAACTAAATCAGTTGTTTTTAGAGGGAAGAACAGGAGGGGAGGCCAAGGCAGGAAAATGAAACAGGTCACATTAGTAATATGATAAAACAATAATGTCATTAGATATACGTCACACTAACTTCTTTTGCGGTTTATGTAAAATATGAGGTGCCGGAATTTCGTCGCACAGGAGTTCCTCAATATTCCATTAAGCTACCGGCACAACGCTGATATTCAAATAACACAGTACTGAGCCGAGATCGAACCAGGTAACTGCAGCTGAGAAAGCCAGTTTTCTACCGTTTGAGCTAATCTACCTGGCATGTAGGATGCAATATTTGGATGGATATGAAGAGGTTAACGTAGGACAGGGTGAGACACGGAACCACACAAAACTAGTCTATGAAGGGATGTAACACGAAACAGTAAGACGACTACAGCCTACCCAGACGGCCTGCAGATATAAGTGCTTCTTGCTTGCTTGTTGTTTTAAGGGGCCTAACATTCCGAGCTGTCAGCGGAGAGTTGGCGTGGAATGACATTAGTAGACGAATAAGTTTGAATGGCGTTTATAAAAGTAGGAAAGATCACAATATGAAGATAAAGTTGGAATTCAAGAGGACAAACTGGGGCAAATATTCATTTATAGGAAGGGGAGTTAGGGATTGGAATAACTTACCAAGGGAGATGTTCAATAAATTTCCAATTTCTTTGAAATCATTTAGGAAAAGGCTAGGAAAGCAACAGATAGGGAATCTGCCACCTGGGCGACTGCCCTAAATGCAGATCAGTATTGATTGATTCATTGATTGATTGATTGATTGATCGATTGATTGATTGATTGATTGATTGATTGATTGATTGATCGATCGAAGGTCATCGGCCCTGTAAGTGTTTCAATAGTTTAGCCTCAGTGCATTACTCGGCTTACTTTACAGAGTCCGCTGCCGCAAGACAACACCTCAACAAATAACACGAGATTGAATTAACTCCGTTTCCGTCCTCAGTTCAGAATTTAAAGCCTTGTAAATGCCGGGTATCGAACTCGTGGTGTACTCTCTGCATCACGTGACTGGTCTAAACAAAATATTAGATTATATGAGTATCATTACAAAAGAAAACATAATCTTAAGTCATGAGATGTCCGACTCGTGGGCTGAATGGTCAGCGTACTGGCCTTCGGTTCAGAGGGCCCCGGGTTCGATTCCCGGCCGGGTCGTGGATTTTAACCTTCATTGGTTAATTCTAATGGCCCGGGGGCTGGATGTTTGTGCTGTCCCCAACATTCCTGCTACTCACACACCACACGTAACACTATCCTCCACCACAATAACACGCAGTTACCTACGCACGGCAGATGCCGCCCACCCTCATAGGAGGGTCTGCCTTACAAGGGCTGCACTCGGCTAGAAATAGCCACACGAAATTATTATTATTTAGTCATGAGATGTGATGTGGAGAAAAATAACTGCAAATGTCAGGCGCATCGTTTTTGACTGAGGTTCCAGATAAAATAAGGAATTTAATATTCAGTTGGACACGGCATTTGTCTGTTTGGAAGTCAAGGGGTATATTTTATGAATTTCGCGTGTTTTCTTATGAGGTAACTTATAGTTATTTGGTAATAACCTTTCTTTATGTTCCAAGTATTGGCTGAATGGTCAGCGTGCTGGCCTTCGGTTCAATTCCCGGCCAGGTCGGGGATTTTAATCGTTTCCGATTAATTCTTCTGGCTCGGGGACTAAGTGTATGTGTCCGTCCCAACACTCTCCTCATCGTATTCAGACAACATACTACACTACCAACCACCACAGAAACACGCAACAGTGATTACATCACTCCATGTAGGGTTGGCGTCAGGAAGGACATCCGGCCGAAAAACAGGGCCAAATCCGTACGTGCGACACAGTTCGTACCCGCGAGCCTACAGGTGTGGGAAAGTGCGGTAGCAAAAGAAGAAGAAGAAGAATTTTTCTTTCTTTCTTTCTTTCTTTCTTTATTTCTTTATTTCTTTCTTTCTTTCTTTCTATGTTTGTCCTCCAGGGTTGGTTTTTCCCTCGGACTCTGCGAGTGATTCCACCTCTCCCGCCTCGAGGGCAGTGTCCTGGAGTGTGAGACTTTGGGACGGGGATACAACTGGGGAGTAGGACCAATACCTCGCCTGATAAACTGAACAGGGTAAGGGATAGACAAGGAAGAGGGAAGGAAGGGTTTTTTTTTTTTTTTGCTATTTGGTTTACGTCGCACCGATACAGATAGGTCTTATGGCGACGATGGGATAGGAAAGTCCTAGGAATTGAAAGGAGGCTGCCGTGGCCTTAATTAAGGTACAGCCCCGGCATTTGCCTGGTGTGAAAATGGGAAACTACGGAAAACCATCTTCAGGGCTGCCGGGAGTGGGGGTCGAACCCACTATCTCCCGATTACTGGATACTGGCCGCACTTAAGCGACTGAAGCTATCGAGCTCGGTAGGAAAGGAAGGAGCCGTGACCTTTATGGCCAAGTGCACCGACTTCGTTTAAGATTCAGCTAACCAGTGTGTACGTAAACATGGTTTAAATTGAAGGACTGGTTAGAGGGAAGTGTGGTGCACCATTCTTAATCAATGTTTAGTTAAGCATGTTTAGCTGGCAGTAGAATTAAACACTACCCTGATGTTTAACTTGGTAGCGAAGAATAGTGAACGCGCTTCGATGATTTCGTGTTACTTTTGTTAGAACTACACCTCTTAAGAAGGAGAAGAAGAAGGAAGAATATTAATTTATTCTTTGCTGGAAGCTGGAAGTACTTATTAGAAACATGGATGAACAATTTTTCGGATTTTGAAACCGATATTGTGGCTTAATTAGTGATCAGACACAAAGATGTCATAGAAAATAAAAAGACAGATGGAGTTACATTAAAGTAGAAACGTGAAACATGGGAGAAAATCGCAGAAGAATTCAATTCTCTTACAGGTAAGCATTATATTTCTCTGTACTACTGTGAATTAATACAGTATTTCGAGTTAGGTTATGAAAATCGGTCAACAGAATATATAGTATGGCAGATTATTTCCTGTACAATACGAGTACTACAAAACTACAACTAAAAGTACTTGGGTTTATTTATTCCCGTAAAATTGTACGAAAAAACAATATTAATACACCCGAATATTATAATTCTATTTATCTGTGCTATTGCGGTTTAAAGCCTTCTAAATTCAGATTATTTTCAAAAACAATACTACATAACTATAATAAAAAGTAGATGCTCCTTAATTTCATAAATAGTGAAAGCAAAATAGTGTTATCTCTCCAGCATGTTATAGTTCTGTTTTTTGTTTTTGTTTTGTTTTTCAGGTGTCTCTTGCAGGAGTGCAAGAAATTTGAAGACCTGTTATGAGAACATGAAAAGGAAGACAAGAAAAATATGTGCAGACAATAAAGTGATGATGAAAGCAACTGATGGTGGTAACGTTAAGCCCACATTGTCTAAAACTACTGAAAAGGTTATGGCCCTAATACAACCGACTATCACACCACTTATGAACGCTCATGACTCAGATGCTTTATACCAAGGACATGTGAATGAAGGTAAGTGTATGGACACAGTACACTAATGCAATTTGTATCGGGCATTTAACAGTTAACCTCCAACTGAACATAATAATTACACGTTTTCTTCTTTTTTCAGTTTTAATCCTTCCGTTTGATGACGTGGAACTGGAAGAAAGATGTAACGAAACTGAAGCACACGAAACAGGAACACTGCCAGCTGTAGTAGCACCATCTGCTGACGCGGCAGAAACTTGTACTCAAAGTCAAGGTCAAGCGGAAGCACTGAATCCCTTACTCAAACCTCCCATAAATTCATTGCCTCAACCAGCATGCCTACCGTCCTCACATACAGCAGTACAACCTTCAACATCAGCTGATACTGTATTATCAAATAGAGCTAAATCTCGTCCGCGTAGACTCTCAACACCCAGAGACAAAATTACAGATGCCTGTGAAAGAAGAATTTCAGTGTTGGATTATCAGTTAGAAGTAATGAGAAAGAAACATGAGAAAGAAATGGAAATAAAAGAGTTAAAACTAAACATTGTGAAAGAAAAACTAAAATACTGGCAAAATATGAACAAGAACGAAGATAGGCCAAACTAAGTGGGTTTTGTAAAGCAGAGAGTGTTAAGATTAGCGTACATTTATTTTCATTTTCTGTAAAAGTCAGGTTCATTTGTGCTAGTAGGTTAGGACGGTGAGGAGTGTGACCGGTCGATAGAATACTAATTTGCTAAAGTGTGTGGTTTTTCTAAAAGTTAATAAAGTTCACTCGTCTGAAATGACCATTTATTAAAGCCTGGCGCACTTTGCCAGCATTGTCATCATTTATGTACATTTGGTGTACTGGATTTAATTGTTCGCCATCTTCGATATCAGGACCTCGAGCTTGCTGGAGCTCTTCGATAATGTGCTGAACCATTAAATCATCCGGAGGGTTTTCTTCTCTTGTTGAAATTGCAATATTGTTCAATACTGCTGTAGCAACAATTATATTTAGAGCTTTATGGACTTCACACCTCAGACCAACAGAAAGAGCAGGAAACCTCCGCTTCCATACACCATACTGTCTTTCTACGGTATTTCTTGTCTTAATATGTGCCCTATTGTACATATGCTCTTTTCTGGTTTGCGGGTTCAGCAGAGGTGTTAACGGAAATGGCTTGCACGGATATCCACTATCTGCCAATAAATAACCATGTTGTATTTCACCTCTCTCGAATTGTGACTTCTTACTACAGTTCTGAAATATTGTACTGTCGTGGACAGAACCAGGCCACCTAGCTACAATATATCTCATGAGTAAATTACTGTCACTTATTGTCTGACAGTTTATGGAAAAATAACCTTTTCTATTCCGAAATATCTCGGCATTTTCTCCACCTGGAGATCTGATGCGAACATGGGTGCAGTCGATGGTTCCAATTACACCAGGGAATCTAGCAATATTAAAAAAGCTTTCCATTACCTCCCTCTTTTCTGCTTGCGATGTTGGGAAATAAATATAGCGTTGGTTGAAGGAAGCTAAAATATTACTCACGTCGTGTATAATCCGAGCTGCTGTTGTTCTGTGTATATTTGTAGTATCACCTACAATTATGTTAAAGGAACCAGTAGCATAATACCTCAATGCAGTGAGCAGTCTGTTGATAGCAGAAACAGGATTATTTCTCTGCGCTGGAAACTGTAGGTTATTTTGCATTGTTTCCAGAAGAAATGAAACTGTTTAGATAAGCGAAACCTTTCCAAAAATTTGCTATCACTAAGTTCTTCAAAAGGATCAGCTCTCTCCACTATTATACTTTCGCGCTCATTTCCATTCTGCTCCAGATATTCCAAATATAACAGTTCATCTTCAAAATCATCTCCAAATCTGGCAGCCATTTTGCCTTCACTGCTAATCACTGTTCATGTTTGGTAACCGCTCGAACTTGACTGTTTAACTTTAACCGACAATAATCAGGGATTAACGTATTAATCAGGAATGATGCTCCGCAGTTTCATTTAAACAAGGTTTAAGAAGAATCTTAAACGCTGATTACGCTAAACAGGGTTTGTGCACTTGGCCATTAGTTAGGTACCTTTCCGGCATTTGCCTGGAGGAGAGGGGGGAAAACACGGAAAACCACTTCGAGGATGGTTCAGATGGGAATTGAACCCACCTCTACTCAGTTGACCTCCCGAAGTTGAGTGGAGCCCATTACAGCCCTCGCACCACTTTTTTCAAATTTCGTGGCAGAGCCGTGAATCGAACCCGGGTCTCTGGTGGTGGCAGCTAATCACCCTAACCACTACACCACACAGGAGGACAGTTGGTAATAATAATAATAATAATAATAATAATAATAATAATAATAATAATAATAATAATAATAATAATAATAAATCAAATCATTCTATTGTTCTTACGTCCTACTAACTACTTTTAAAGGTTTTCGTAGACGCCGAGGGTGCCAGAATTTTGTCCCGCAGGAGTTGTTTTACGTGTCAGTAAATCTACCGACACGACGCTAAAGTATTTGAACACCTTCAAATACCACCAAGTTGGAGTCAGAAGGCCAGCGCCTCAACTGCCTGAGCCACTCAGTCCGGCCCAATTATTTGGTTACACTGCACGTAAGTAATTTTTATTTACAAGAATTTTGTTTGCTTTTGTTTTGATGTATTTTTATTCCGTCATGTAATTCTTGTATATTTTATTTATTTTATGTTTTCTTCGCTTTTTTCCTACATTTAATTTCTTGTTTCAGTAATCGGGTAATGGATAATTAAAATTATTATTTGTATTAAATGTAGGTTACTGTATCTATTCAAACAGAAAGTACAGAGGTATTGGACTGTTTGAAACAAAATGGGAAGTATTCATTCACATACTAAAAATGTTAACAATACAAGCAATAATGACCAAGATTTGCAAAAATGTCAACAGAAGTTCAGCATCCATACAAACAGGGACACAGACACAGAAAATGGTGATATCAGTGGCCGTGAAGTTAGTAAAGAACCGTGAACGTGAGTTTGAGAACTGTTGTTCACTACCTCGAAACGGGAGTTGCCCTGTACAAGGAACGTCTCGCAGTCAACCTGAGGCCTTAAGGAACGGTAAGTGGAATGAAGCAGGGAATCTGAGTGCCCTAAGAGCCGTTCCGGGCATATCTTAAGACGGTACCGCTGCAGACACTGTTTCAGCGAGAAGGACACCCTTGATCACATCTCGGAAGCTTTTACGCATGATGAAACCCTGCGCAACGCCATACGTTATCGAATGCATTTGCTAATTGCAGAGGTGGAAGAACTATTCCGCGTATGAAAAGGTCCATCCTATCTCCGAATATGGCAGCACTAGGGTAATATACTTGATAGCGTTCCGAGACAAAAGCATGGGATGGATACGAGTATTTCACCTTTCATCAATAATCGAGACCCATGCAGAACCACCAGCTGAAGTCCACAACTATCAGTGTAGCATCTACAACGCTACCATTTCCTACTGCAGAAGGAAAGTACAAGTTGTCGGATATCTTGGCTAATTGGCCTTATGGTATCACCCATAATTTTGTTCAGTTCTACCGACAGTTTGACCTAGATAAAAGGCCGTTACGGCATCACAGTCAGCACACCGAAGGGTTCCATAACCATCTGAGGAACTCTTTGTATGGCTTTTCATGAATGATTCAGTTATCATGTAACCATATATATATTGTAAGGATGATTTCGTCGTAATAAGACTGTAGATTTAATTAGTTTGAAGACTGTATTTTATTTTATGTACTAGTGTTTCTTAATCTGTCCATCAGGGCAGCGTCAGTACTTGGAGGAACTAGTAAATACATAGCAATACTAAATAAATCAGACTCAATATAATGAAAGTTTCCTAATGTAAGAAGACATTGCCATCGGGATGTACCTTAACGGAAATATACGTAATAATAATAATAATAATAATAATAATAATAATAATAATAATAATAATAATAATAATAATAATAATAATAATAATAATAATTGTACCGGAAGGTACACCCCTACGCCGCACTTTTAAATCTTGTGCCAATAAAACCTCCTCTACAGGAGGAACTCTCAACTTAAAACTGGACCAACTTGTAAATTTTCTCAGAAGATGTCACTACCGTAATTTTTTTATGGTGAAGTTTCCTGAACTGTGTGAAATCCTACTTGTTTTTGTTTTCCATTCGTCAAGAAGTTTGGACATTCTCTCATAGAGGTCACTACAAAAACTATGAACATGCACCCTGGTGCGAAGTGAAAGAACCTTTCAGAAGTAATTTTGTTTTCATAAGTTTTTCCTTTACTAAATTTCGTTCATTCATTTTTGTGTTGGCAATATTTATCCTTTCTTTCCGCCTGTTTTGAATTTAACCAATCAAGAATTTCTGTAATTAATTTCTTACCAATCACAGGCTTCTTCCTCGATTTGGTGTGTAACTTCAAGCTACCCAATAAAATTGAGTGGGTGTGGCTGTTTTATTCATGAAAGGTCTCGAACTTTCCCCGAGGGTTTATAAACTGCTGATTTTTACGACTCTTGGCCATTTTGATCAACGTCTATCTAGGTGTGCGGATGTGAAGCAGGAGGCGGGTGTCGCCTCTTTCATCAGGCAGCAGGTCTTCAGCAGGGTAATGGCCGTTTAACATCTTATTTCTTGCTAGCTCAGCAGTTTAACCCGCGGGAAAGGTCCGAAACTTTAATATGTAACCTTTTTCTCTAAAATGTAAGTTCTGTCGGCTTATGTAAAAACTTATACAATCTGTAACTGTAATTCGGGGATAGAGAGTGATTTACTCTCTCGAGCTCCCCTTCATTTTGGTTTTGAGGTGACTACGTTTTGGTAACTGATTTTCTTCCCTTACTTAATGTTTTAAATTTCTTTCTTAGACAGGTCACCTCCATAGTTTGGGAATAGCCCCTGTTTCATCGGCCTAGTGCCTGTTAGGTTTGAAGAAGCTGCATAGAGGAGTGCAAGTATTCGCCTCCATCCATTTTGTGCTTAGGCCATTTATTTAACCGTTATTTCTTTTACACGAAGGTCCTGTAGGTTGGGTACGAGGTACCCCTGTTTATTTTTTGTAAATTGTGCCTTTATGGCAAGTTATTGTAAGGTCTGATATTGCCTTGAATAGGCCTGAAAACTGAGTGTGTGTCAGCTCTTTTTTAGTATTGTAAAAGTGCCCCTAGGAGGCTTGACATTGTAAATTACGGAGCTGGTGCTCCATGTTTTAGGGGATTTATGCCCTTTGAACAAAGCATTGTTTGGTAATGCTGAGCTAGAAGCTCAAACTTGTAAAACTAGGGGCTTGTAGCTCAAAAGTATTATAATTCTGAAATCTTGGATCCTTCTTAGTCTTGTTTCTTCACCTAGTCAAAAGTTGTTAGATTTTTATTGTTATTAATTGTTAAAACTCAGAAAATATAACCTTTGTTAAAGTTTTAAATTAACTTTGATTTGGTAGTTAGACCCATTCACCCCGCCACCTTCTTTCACCTCTGCTGATCCACCAAACCACGGTAACAACAAAATAATAATAATAATAATAATAATAATAATAATAATAATAATAATAATAATAATAATAATATAAATTGGCGAGCTATTATTCAAAATATATCTTCTCTCCCTTCTTTACAACTCAATTAAGAAAAATGTCTCACTATCATTATCATTAAGCAGCTGTTTGTAATAGCCCCATATTCAGCTTATCTTCATTGCACGATGAATCCATTCTCTAGTATCTCACGGTTTCTCTTTTCATCCACTTTGCATTTTGATCGTAATATTTCACTCTTAAGCAAATATAGCTGAAAAATATCAATACCTTGGCACCACATGCCTCTAGAAACTGAATGGGTCATTGAACGACAATGGGACCGTGAGGAATTATTACACACGTTCGACGCAATCAGATGGCGAAAACAATTTTTTCTGGAGGTCAAACTATCCGCGGATCAACTTATAGCGAACAGTACAACAAACAGAAAACAACGTCATTAGGAGGTCTGAAGATGCGCAGAGAGGTAAAACGAAGTACTGTATCACACGAGGGGCCGATGACCTCGACGTTATGCTCCTTTAAACATCAAGCATCATCATCATCATCATCATCGTCGTCGTCATTACATGGGAATATAAAGTTTATCAATGTGGATATTGTCATTTGTACAAAGTCATGGCTGAATGGGAATGTAAATAGTAGCAAAGTAAATCAGAGTGATTTCATTATATACAGGGTGTCCCACTTAAACCTTTCACCCCAGATATATCTGGGACAACAAGAGATATTGAAAACTGACTTTCACGGGCATGAAGGCAGGGAAGGGGCTAATTAAAATAAATACTATAAGCCAGTCTAAAACGTAGGAACCGAGCTCGATAGCTGCAGTCGCTTAAGTGCGGCCAGTATCCAGTATTCGGGAGATAGTAGGTTCGAACCCCACTGTCGGCAGCCCTGAAAATTGTTTTCCGTGGTTTTCCATTTTCACACCAGGCAAATGCTGGGGCTGTACCTTAATTAAGGCCACGGTCACTTCCTTCCAACTCCTAGCCCTTTCCCGTCCCATTGTCGCCATAAGACCTATCTGTGTCGGTGCGACGTAAAGCAACTAGCAAAAAAACGTGGGTAAATAGTATTTTCAACATCAACTTACGTTTTTTAAATGGACACCCTGTATTATTTCGTAAGCAATCGTTAATATGAAAAATCACATAAGTAATGGCGTTTGTTTCATCGCAATAGGTCAATTACATCACGAGATATTGCAACGTGAATTTGACGCTTGAGATAAACGAAACGCGCAGCAGTTGCACTTCCCGAGACTCCAGCGCGAATCTCACGGTCCTCTTACTCGCGGTATGATTGCCGTACTACAATGCGACAGGCGCTATACTTTATGCTATTTGCATAATGCTATTTGCACTGCTATCAAGAGAGATGAAAATAAGAGAATTTCGTTACAGTAACTTTGTTGTACGAATTATGTACATTCTGAAGTAGTAAGTACAGAGTACTGCAATGTACTGTGTAGGTAAATAAAACACGCAAGACAGAAACCGTTATTTACATATCCTTTTTCTGTGGCAGGAAACCCTTCTCTTATTTTCATCCCTCTTGATAACAGTGCAAATAGCATTAAGTGCAGCGCTTGTCGCATCGTAGTACGGCAATCATATCGCGAGTAAGAGGACCGTGAGTTTCGCGCTTGACTCTCGGAAGTGCAACTGCTGCGCGTTTCGTTTATCTCAAGCGTCAACTTCACGTTGCAATATCTCGGGATGTAATTGACCTATTGCGATGAAACAAACGCCATTACTTATGTGATTTTTCATGTTAACGATTGCGCACGAAATAATAAAGAATGTCCATTTAAAAAAACGTAAGTTGATGTTGAAAATACTATTTTCCTACGTTTTTGACTGGCTCATAGTATTAACTTTAATTAACCCCTTCCCTGCCTTCATGCCTGTGAAAGTCATTTTTCAATATCTCTTGTTGTTCCAAATACATCTGGGGTGAAAGGTTTAAGTGGGACACTCTGTATAGAAGGGACCGAGAGTCTAGATGTGGCGGAGTACTTATCCATGTGCCAAAGAACATAGGAAGTTTTTAAAATAGGTTGATGAGGATCACGAAATGCTATGGGGTTAAAATCATGGATCAAGGGAATGCCAATCACATTCAAATAGTAGGAATATAAATGGCACATGGTAACAACATCTCGGTACTCGATATATTGTACGATGTTAGATGTACAGGCAACAATGCGCAGAAAAGTTTTATAATTGCAGGTGACCTAAATCTTCCGGACATAACCTGGTCTGGCGAGGCTGCGGGAAGGGGCTACAGGCATGTCTTGGTAACAAGCTAATTAGGGACGGTGACTTTAGCCAATTAGTAGACTTTCCTACTAGACGAAACAACACTTTGGATGTTTATCTTGTAAGACTCGATGACTTACACAGCTGTATGGCAGTACCAGAAATTAGCGACCTCTCTGCTGCAGAATTAAATATTAGATATCCCTTAAACACCAAACTAGATAATGAGGAGAAAATAAAAGTATACCAGTGTAGTAAAGAAGACCTCTTTTAATTACAAGAGTTTCTATGACAAATATTTCCCAGCTGGGTATCACAAGGCGGCCACATAAATATAATTTGTGATAATTTCGTTAATATTATTAATACGGCTATTAAACAGTTTGTGCCCCTTAAACTACTAAAAAGTAACCCAGATCCGGAATACCACAATAGGAAATTTAGGAGCCTCAAAAGGAAAGTAAGGAAAGCGTACAACAAAAGGCAATTTAGTTCGGAACATATGAATAGGTTTCACAAGCAGTCCAAAGAACTCGCTTCTGGAAAGAAAACTGCTCATGACAAATAGATGAAAGGTACAATCTCTCCCAGAGAAAATGCGTGGAAAAATCTATATAAGTATACTGTATTAGGAAAAGCAAGGGAGCTGGCCGTGCTGTATTAATGACAATGTCCAGAGAAGGTTATGTAATTACTGACAATTTACTAACAGCTAATGAGTTAAATGATTGGTATGAGAAGGCATTTAATGAGCAGAATAGCCTGGCTATAGACATTATCGATAACACTGAAGTTCTCTCTTCAAAATTAGCCGCAGAAAAATTCAGGACAGAATTAAGAAAATTAGAAAATTAGGAAAAAAGTCGACAGGGCGTGATAATATTGATGGGGAGGTTCTGAAACTGGGAGGTAGAGCTATTGGAAATAATATTCTCTGCGCCTCTCAACAATATACAAATTCCAGATGACTGGAAGTAAGCAACAGTAGTCCCGATTTTAAAGGGGGCAACAGGCTGCTAATGGACAATTACAGGCCCATAACCTTACGTCCATTGTATGCAAACAAATGCAATATCTCATTTCAGAATACCTGAGGGAACAATGGGAGAAAGTTCGTGGCTTAATGGCCATCAACATGATTTTAGAAAAGGTTTCTCCTGTGAGAGCCAGATTTTATAGCCTTTCAAGATATTAGCGAGTCACTGGACAACTGTGTGCAAGTTGATGCTATTGTAACTGATTTTGCCAAAGCATTTGGTGTAGTACCACACGACATTCTGATCCAAAAATTGGTGGAAGCAAATAGTGATAAAAGAGTGGTTCTGTGGATCCGAGAATGTTTGACAGACCTCACGCAGCGGGTGAAGGTGGGAAGGGTACTGTTACAGGGCCACTCCTATTTACGGCGTTTATCAACGTTCTGCCGAACGAAATTCGAAGTGAATGCATATTGCGGATGACAGCATAATATACAGAAAAATACAGAATGCTGGCGATAATGGGTTATTACAAGCCGATGTAAATACTCTCAATAAGTGGGCACTCGATAACAAAATGAAAATAAATTCTGGAAAATACAATCTCATAAGATTGGAAATGAAACATAGGCAAGGGGACTTGGATCGGACGCTCTGGCAGAGAGTGAGACATGCAATTACCCAGGAACCCACGTAAAGAGAGATTTAAAATGGGTCACCCACGTAGGAAGTGTACTGTAATTTCTGAGCGTACAAGTTCTTACACTTCATGATAAGTGTGCTAAAGGGCAGCACTTTCCAGACGAAGGCGCAGGGCTATGCATATCACTCATTAGCCCAGTGCTGGAATATGGAGGAGCCGTATGGGATAAACAGGACTTATTAAGGGGAGATATGACTGAAATTTCAAACTTCTACAGTTGTCAATCTATTATAATGAAATGTATGTCCCATACATCGACCCTTACTAGTAAACTGACTACCTAATTTCATTCATTCAGGTCATTTAGTATTGGAGTTATTCTTCTTTTTATACAATTTTTACGCGCATTATGAAATGTTCCTAGTGACACAATTGTGTGAGAAATGAAACAAAATTTAGTAAAAATATACCTTATGGATGTACAAATAAAGTTTGGTATATATTTTATAATTCTGTAAAGATTATTGCGGTCAATATATTTTTAATTCTTAAGATATGAATTTTATCATTTTGAAGGGCATGGCCCTAATTAAATATGAAAAATAAGGCTGTTATACATACTGTGTTAATCCTGACATATAACACAGCTTGTAAATATATTTTGTACATGTCATGAGGAAAACTTTGTCACGAGGAGCATTTTGTACACAGAAACAAGTACTAAAATGTGAAACTGAGAAAACAACACTTGAAAAAATTACAACCATGTCCTCACGTCAGAACTGTCCTGTTATAACTGTTACTAGCATTATTGATATCGGAATGGATAATAATTTATTATTTTCTGGTACAGCATGTACTGAGATCAGTGGCGTATACTGAGGGCTACCAAGGCTACCGTGAAGCCCAAATCTCAAATGCGAACGATGGAAATCTAAAACACATTATAATGTAAGCATCTGACACATTTTCCATTACATACCTTGAAAGCAATGAGAAAAAACGTCGCACGTATTTCTGAGAACAAGGCTTCGGAGACTGATATTGCAGCCCAGACTCTCGACTCTTCCCCTCGACTCACCGCACTCTTCTTGCTGCTGTATGCCTGACAGGCGCGGGGACCTGCGGTAATAGGTTTGCTAGGCTTCGGTCCGTCAGATCGCCACTGCTAACTATCAACAATGCGTTACTCATCGTATATACTTCCTCACTTCATCCTTCTGAATTATATAGATTACAGAGTGCTGGTATTTTACTCCCGTTTACTTCTACATCCTTGTAGGAGGACACTGCAAGGCTGCTGTTATAGGAATAATATGAACTTATTCTTATCGGTAGGTCTGCTAAAATGAAATGTAGTCTTTCAGGTTTAGTGTTCTCTTTTGTTGGTTGGAATCGAATCCATGATCATGGGTTGGACACCACCACTGATCTCCTGAGGATGCCAATTAACCAGTGAACGATAGGTGCGACCGCTGTAAAATTCAACATTGTCTTTTTCTTTTGCTATTTTGCTTAACGTCGCACCGACAAAGACATGTCCTATGGCGACAATGGGATGGGAAAGGTCTAGGAAGTGGAAAGAAGCGGCTGCGGTCTTAATTAAGGTATAGCCCCGGGATTTGCCTGGTGTGAAAATGGAAAACCATCTTCAGGGCTGCCGATAGTGGGGCTCGAACCCACTATCTCCCGATTACAGGATACTTGCCGCACTTAAGCGACTGCAGCTATCGAGCTTGGTTTCAACATTTTTATTTTTTAATAATAATAATAATAATAATAATAATAATAATATTAATAATGGTGCATGACATCTGTATAGGTTTGGTGGTGACCTAATGAGGATAAAATGAATGGCGAAGACGTCATAAACACCCAGTCCCCAAGCCAGGAGTATTAACTGTATGAGGGGGTTGATTCTGAAAACTGAACCGGGGCCATCGGACCAAAGGCAAGCATTCTATCCATTTAGCCACAAAGCCGGACTTCTATTTGCTAAACCTTAGGTTACCATCTTCACTGATCAGGTGTTGAGTATTGACAGTGACAGGGGCCAGGGCAGTAGCTTGTAAAGCAGCCTTGACAACACAGCGGGCTTCTCCGTTGGCTGCAGCTCAAAGCGCTTTTAAGGCTTGACGTTCACTAAACCAACTATCGAAAAGGAGTAACCCAAGTTTAGTGGTAGCCCACGTCGTGATCCCAGCATACGCCACTGACTGAGATACTTTGTTATGCAAAACATTGATATATTTCGACAAAATCCTTCAAATTTCAGTTATACCTCCTCTTAAAGAACTTGAGATGGTACAGCGAATGGCTGCAAGATTCGTGCTTAATGATTTAAATCCTAGAAGTAGTGTGACAAGCATGATAGAAAAACTTGGGTGAGAGACTAAAAGGAAACGAACACGGTTAAGTGACATGTATAATGCCTACACGAATAAGCCAGCTTGGGGAGAGTTGAACAGTCCACTAGAAAAGTCCTTTTACATAAGCAGCACAGATCATCTGCATAAAATACCGCTGCTCAGCACAAAGGCCTGCAGATTACGAGGTGTCGTGTGGTCAGCACGACGAATACTGTCGGCTGTTACTCTTAGCTTTCTAGACCGGAGTCGCTATCTCACCGTCAGATAGCTTCTCAATTCTAATCATGTAGGCTGAGTGGACCTCGTACCAGCCCTTACATCCAGGTACAAAACCCTGACCTGGCCGGGAATCGAACCCGGGGCTTCCGGGTAAAAGGCAGGCACGCTAACCCTACACCACAGGCCGACTCTTAGTGTTAAGCACTGGAAAAGATTTAAGTTGTGTGGGATTTAGGATATGATGATGCTGGATTTAGACGTCATAGTAGTAGTACTTCTTGTAATATTCTCTTTCCATGGAATTGCTTGTTGTTGTTGTTGTTGTTGTTGTTGTTGTTGTTGTTGTTGTTGTAAGTCATAGTTAAAATTTTTAAACACTTAAGGCACGTCAGAATTTCTATATGACAGTGTTGTAATGTTAAGCTGTGTAGTAGTGGTGTAGTGGCTACTGTGATTAGCTGCCACCCCCGGAGGCCCGGGTTCGATTCCCGGCTCTGCCACGAAATTTGAAAAGTGGTACGAGGGCTGGAACGGGGTCCACTCAACCTTGGGAGGTCAACTGAGTAGAGGTGGGTTCGATTCCCACCTCAGCCATCCTGGAAGTGGTTCTCCGTGGTTTCCCACTTCTACTCCGGGCAAATGCCGGGATGGTACCTAACTTAAGGCCACGGCCGCTTCCTTCCTTCTTCCTTGTCTATCCCTTCCAATCATCCCATCCCTCACCAAGGCCCCTGTTCAGCATAGCAGGTGAGGCCGCCTGGGCGAGGTACTGGTAATCCTCCCCAGTTGTATCCCACGACCCAATGTCTGGAGTTCCAGGACACTGCCCTTTCGGCGGTAGAGGTGGGATCCATCGCTGAGTCCGAGGGAAAAACCGAACCAGGATGGTAAGCAGATTAAGAAAGAAAGAAAGAAAGAAAGAAAGTGTTAAGCACTGGAAATATTTAAGTTTTGTGTGAATTTATATGATGATTCTGGATTTAGAGTGTTAAACCAGTAATATTTCTTGTGTTATTTTCTTTCAATGGAATTGCTTGTTGTACTCTTGTTAGGTAAATATATTTTAACTTTATTATTTCACTACTGTAAGTGATTATTGCCACCGGGGTATTTCCCAATCGCGATTATGTGTTAATAATAATTGCAATTGAGAAGATCGAGCCCGATCCCTGAAGAATTAAATCGCTATTCAGTTCCATTTCAAAGCAAAACAACGGATGTACATTCCCTTTCTTTCTAGTGGCTATACGCCGCACCGACGATGGGATAGGAAAGGCCTAGGCGTTGGAAGGAAGCGGCCGTGGCCTTAATTAAGGTACAGCCCGGCATCTGCCTGGTGTGAAAATGGGAAACCACGGAAAACCATTTTCAGGGCTGCCGACAGTGGGATTCGAACCCCTTATCTCCCGGATACAAGCTCACAGCCGCGCGCCTCTAATCGCACGGTCAACTGGCCCGGTGATGTACATTACTGATGAACATTCCGTGAGAATGAAGTTACACATGTATTTACCTTTAAATTATTTCAACTTCAGGCGTTCTGTCGGCAAGATTCTACGACTGAACTAAACCGTACCATATTCCCGTGTTCGCGACTAATACCGCGTCTACATGTATTTCTGCACCTATTACCTTGAAATCACTATGAATTGAGTCTGACCATTACTTAATAAATATTCCGTTACTTTAGAAATCGAAACCGACTTTCAACCTATTAGGTCGTGTTACGTACATTTAGTACGTGTTGAAGAGATGTTAAGTACAGAACAAAAATGGTCAACCGGACACCACTGGGATCCGAACCCACAACCTCGCGATTTCACGTCCGGTTGGCCATCTTTTCTGTACTTAACATCTCTTCAACACGTACTAAATGTACGTAACACGACCTAATAGGTTGAAAGTCGGTTTCGATTAAAATGCGGTCGTGAAAATTCAATATTCATTCCGTTAGTTTAGTTCGTTAGTTTCATTCATAATCTCGTCTTATCCATTGGTGCTCTGAGTTCCTTTGGACTACGTCAAATGTAGACAAAGTTTCATCCGAATTAGTCAGTCATAATACCGAGAGAGTTGGCTACGTGGTTCGAGGCATTTAGCTATTAGCCTGCATTTAGAGAGAATGGCAGCTCTGCAGATATTTCTCCATGGTTTCCCGTTTTCATACCAGGCAAATATTGGAATTGTACCTTAATTAAGGCCTCGGTCACTTCCTTTGAAGTCCTAGTCCTGTATTATGCCATTATCACCGTAATAACTATCTGAGTGGGTGCTAAATAAAACAAATACGCCTAGCTACGAAACAAATCTCAGTCATACTTGGCAAGTGAGTTCTACTTTTTCTTACGTCGGACCGGCGCAGGTAGGTCTTATGACGACGATGGGATAGGACAGCGCTAGGAGTGGGAACGAAGCGACTGTGGCCTTAATTAACGTACAGTCTTGTATGAAAATGTGAAATCAAGGGAAACCATCACCAGGGCTGCCGACAATTGGGATCGAACCCACTATCTCCCGAATGCAAGCTGGTAGCTACGTGATCCACACCACCCAGCCACCTGCTCGGTTAGTGAGTTCTAAATATGGACAGCCTACTCCCAGAGCTTCTATCGATTCACTCCATAACAATTTTCTTATATGCTAAAACTTCCTTCCAACTTCCAAACACAATACCTGATTTCAAGAAATGTATCGAAATTCGAAGTAAATGCGTCTTTAAGTTTGGTACCGCATCAGTGGCACTCGCGACTCCATGAAGAATCGCCTGCGGAAGAATGTCCGTTCCCTATAACAGCGCGTATGTCCTGAACTGCCGCTGGAGGGACATGGGTGCACACCACGTGATGACAGAACGATTACGCACACGCGTTGATCGTCCACTGCATCTAGTCTTCCTGAAAACAGTAAATCCAGGTTTCAACAGAAGAGCAAAGGGGTGTAGAGCGTTTCCTGACAGCAGAAACAGTGAGGGAACGAAAATTAATCGAAGTATGGCACAAATGTACGGAGAGCACTCCATGTCGGTTACAAGGGTCAAGGCATGGCACAAGCGATTCAGGGGACGCATGTCGTTTGTCGATGATGCACGGTCTGGAACGCCACACCTCATTACTGATACCAATGTCCATCAGGTGGATGCCTTCATTATGTTATACGGGCAAGTTGCGATAGCAGCCATTGCTGCAGTGGTCGGAGTGAGCAATGGCGATCTCCAGCTACGGCGTCCATTAAACAAAATAGACAGACAAACTACGAGGATTAACTGCATTAACCTACGAGATACAGAAACAGCACAGTCACCCATTGATGATATTTGGTCTTATACAGTACAGGACATGCAGGAGAAGTGTGGGAGAGATTCGACGAGTACTTTACCAGCATGGCATCGTCTTGGAGTTTCCAACAGCAAACTGAAAATAGACACCCAAACCTGATGATAAAGATGAAACATACAGAAAGCACCAAGGCTGCGTTTAAAACATGTTGTAAAGAGAAGTACAAACAGAACGGACAAAACTTAAGCAGAATATAGGGCAAAAGCAGGTCAAGAGAGTCATAGCAATAGCTAAAATTGACGGAGAGCTAGGTCGTTGTGAAGACTAGGAGACACCGGAGGGTGTACAGTCGATCTACACACAGATAGATCTTATGGTGATAATAGGATAGGAAAGGGCTAATATAGGGAAGGAAGCGACTGTGGCCTTAATTAAGGTGAGAAAATGGAAAACCACGGAAAACAACCTTCAGGGATGAGATGGTTTATAAATCATACAGACCATGCATTTTACGTCCCGAGATTTGTTTCTAAGAACATGTATCCTAATTAGGTGATTTAATTATTTTAGGTCTGGGGCCATTCGAAACAAATGTCACTCAACGTCCACCTTTTTACACCGAAGATCGTCTACTGGTTACACACGTGCGGCAAATAATGTTTTTATTTCAGCCAAGCTCTTCCGGAAAGTATTCTTTGGAGATTTAAATGTAATACTGTACTTGCAGAACTCCTTGATGGCAAGACAGATGACTATCTAAAAAGTCTGTTGTGGACAACTGGGATTATAGGTGATAAATGGGCTGAGGGTATTAGCCGCTGGAGGTAATTTACAGGGTTTAAAGGGAGGAGCTTATAAGAAAACTTGTCACGGTTGGTGTGA
Source organism: Anabrus simplex (assembly GCF_040414725.1). Lineage (NCBI taxonomy): Eukaryota > Metazoa > Arthropoda > Insecta > Orthoptera > Tettigoniidae > Anabrus > Anabrus simplex. The sequence continues at coordinate 1,371,134,270 of NC_090265.1, forward strand.
GGGACTCGCTTTGTGGTATTTCTGCGTTATTGGAAAGGCGGCTGGCGCCACGTGCAGCCTACTTACAAGATCCAAATATAAGTGCAAAATATTACCAATGCCACGATTAACATCATTACGAGGCGATTTGGCTGTGCAGTTAAGGGCACGGATCTGTGAGCTTTCACCCGGGAGATAGTGGCACTGTCGGCAGCCCTGAAGGTGATTTTCCGTGGTTTCCCATTTCCACACCAGGCAAATGCTGGAGCTCTACCATAATTAAGGCCACGACCGCTTCCTTCCCATTCCTAGCCCTTTCCTATCTTATCGTCGCCATGAGACCTATCTGTGTCGGTGCGACGTAAAACAACTTGTTAAAAAAGTAACATCATTCAAAACCTTTACAAGAAGATAATTTTGAATTATGAATAAGTGAAAGGAAATGAATCAAACGTTACTTACTGAATTAAAATAAGAAACTGTAATGGTTTCAGAAAGTAATTTGTTAAGTGTGCAGTCTAAAACTCGATTTTCCTGAATTTTTAAGGGGAACGTTAAGCCTAGATTGCAACAAGGATTTATCATGGGCATAAAACAGAGAAACTAGCGTGTGTAGAACTTCTAGTTCATTCCTTCTCGTCCCATTAAATTTAGTATTCCCCAGTTCGGTTACAATCCGTCCTGAATGCTCCAGTAGCTAGAAATAGCGCTAATGTGGCTTTTAAGATCTCGAAGCACGTCGAAGTCAGGACTTCTCTAATTGTAATTCTGCTTCCGGCGAGTTTCCTTTTGTTCCTGAACACAACTTCCCTCTTTCTGCAGCTAATTCAATATTATAGAACGAATACGGAAGGAGTGGCTTGCGCAGTTTGGGTCACGCACTTGTCAGCTTGCATTCGGAGATAGTGAGATCGAACCCCTACTGTCGGCAGCCTTGAAAATGGTTACCGTGGCTTCCTATTTTTACACCGCCCAAATGCTTTGTCTATACGTTAATCAAGGCCATGGCCGATTTCTTGCTAACACTATCCCCTTCCTGTTCAATCATCGGCATAAGACCTATCTTTGTCAGTGTGACGTAAAAAAATTGTAAAAAGAAAGAAAAATAGGCCGAATTTTCCCTAATCTAGAGATTTTCTGACTACCCTATGAGATTGATCGATATCATTAGGATTGAGTTAAACGCTTGGTTTCCGCCCGTCCCACCGGGGTCTCATTTCATTTTAACAGAGTTCATTTCCGCTTCCCGCTTTTTAAAATATCAGTATTCACTTCACTCAGCACATTTTCATTTAAACTTATTGTATGTTTTAGCTCTTCAACCACAGCTTGGTCACTCTCTCCATGATAGCAGCGACAGTAGGAGAGATAATGTACTCGCACTGTTGAGCGGGCTTTATTACTAGCGAAACTTTTAGTGATACCTGGACTCCCTAGTGCTGAATCGGTAGACCTCGGCAATCTTCGAGATTCGTATTGGCAACCTTTGACAAACAATCTATGAATCGTCATGAGACATCTGGCGTATACTGTACGTATTAGTACTGTTGTTTACACAGCAAAGCCAAAATATGAAATTCATGCTGGGAACAAGATTCACATCGTGAAATATTATAAAATGTGTGTGTGACACAGATGATGATGATGATGATGGTGCTTGTTGTTTAAAGGGCCTAACATCGAGGTCATCTGCCCCTAATGGTACGAAATGAAATAACAAAAAATTCAAATTCATCCACTGACTAAAATAAAATAAAAATGTCGTGAAGAATGAATGGATGGACATGAACCCTACATAAAAACAAAAACAGTGGATCAGACTCAAAAAGAAGGTAGTTAATTAGAGTATTACTGACCAAGGGACCATTTATAAAGCACAATGATGCTTGATGTCTGAAGGGGTGCTAAATTCACGACTAAGGCCCCACAGAATGGTACATGTCCCGAGTAATGTAGAACCATGGTATTTGTCATTTTGGGGAACTGATCAAAAGTAGCGAAGACTCACGGTGGTCCACACAAGATGGTACTACTCACAAGTATTGAAATTCGTACAGGGAACGCAGACCTATGGTGTTTCTCACACAATGGCGCCACTCATAGCCAACGCAAACCGGTAAGGTTCCTCACCTAGGTGTACTAGTCACGGGAGCCGGTATTCCCGTGGTGTTCCTCACAGAGTGGGTACCAATCACAGGCAACGCTGACCCACCGTGCCGCTCATATAGCGGTACAACTCACAGGCTACGCCCAGACCCACGGTGTTGCTCACATGGGTACGACGCACGGGTACTGGAATCCACCAGGCCAGGCTTTTTACTGCAACTAATCACAAATCTATTTCGTACCAATTTAGTGATACTACTCGCAAGTACATGCAATCCATGGTGTTCCCCGCATGATGGTACGAATCAAGAGTAGTTTCATGGTTCTAATTCAATCATCCCTTGGTCGCCCCTTGTAGTCGCCTCTTACGACAGGCAGGGGATACCGCAGGTGTATTCTACATGTGCGTCCCCCACCCGCAGGGGGTTGTGTGACACAGTGTTTGGCTTAAGATAATATAGGTTTAGAAAATTCCTATCGATCGATCATACTATCGATTCAATTCAGATTTCATTTCCATTCTGTTGGCAGTATTACCGGAACCGGGTTAGCTCCCTCCTTACTCCTCAAGCCCGTACAAAGAAGTATCACTAAAAGTTTCGCGAGTAATAACTGCTGCAGCACTGTGTTCACCTGTGCTAGCTTGGTCCTGTGTTGCTGCTTCTCCCCATGGTAGTTCATAGATTATTAAACTCAGAGCAAAGGACATTCTTTCAAGTGGCTGTGTAATTATTTCACCTCCCAGTGAAGTTGGTGTATTAGAAGGGGACATACTGTGTCAGCTTAATAATATGATAACTACTGTAAAATACGCCAACGGCCGTAGCCGTGTTGAAACACCGGATCCAGTGAGATCTCCGAAGTTAAGCAACATTGGGCGTGGTCAGGAGTTGGATGGGTTGCTACGCGCTGTTGGTGGGGGTAAGGGAATGGAGGAGCGGAAAGGCATTGGCCACCCTACCGCACGTAAACTCCGGCTCAGGAACAACTCTGCGGAGGTTCGGACCTGCCTTCGGGCAGAATAACCCTTACCTACCTACTGTAAAATACTGCATGTATGTATGTGTATGTTCAGTCTTCAGCCCTAAGGCTGGTTGGATCCTCAACAGCTCTGCCATCAGCTGTCATAGATGGCCTAGGCATCGCTGAAGAGGGAAATGAGGAGTGAGGTAGTTTCCCGTTGCTTTCCTCACTGAGCCAGAAGTTGCTGTTACATATCAGTCTGCCAAGCCCAGTGAAATGCACGCACCAGCCGACCCTATGAGCAACATTTTCATACTATTCATAGCAGGGACTGGCTGCAGAAGGAATGGCATTACTAGCATCGCTCATACCTCAGTCACTTTCATATTGTCAAAGCCAAGGATAAGACAGAGACAGATCAATGAAAGTAACAAAATTGCTCTAGCCCAAACTAGAAGACATAGTGCACTGTAAACACTAGGTCCTGCCAGTAAAGGCATAAAATACTGCATAAATTGAATTAAAGAAATCTAATGGAGATCACAAGAAACGGTAAGGATTTTGGAACAGTCTCAAAAATCCCTGAAGATAAACCTGTCCATGATAGCGATGTTTCAGTATTCATTACAATCAATTTAAGAGATTAAAGTGAACGATAGGAGATTGTTGAAAGTTACCCACGAACAGCATACATATTTCCCAAGCCACTGAATCCCTGAAAGAGCTGTTCGGCAGAGATGATTTTCGCAGACGTACGTTGGAGAACCTTTGAAATTGGCAGTTTCAAGTGATACCTACCATGAAAACTTCCACTTTTTGTTTCATCCATTAAATTAGAATATCAATTACGCGGACTATATTTTTTGAACCCGACCTTTGAGATCCAAGTATGTGGTTGCACCCTCTCGTAAAATACAGCCTGCCCGAATAAACGCTGAAAGCATGGCAGAGAATTCAACTTCCCAAACAAGCTCCGGTAGTAGAAGGTAGAAATATGACTCGGCTTGAATTTCTTATTCGTAAAATCTGAAGACCCGAATGAACAACAGATTATGTTGGCTCAGACAGGTTTTACAAATTTGGATGTGAAAGACAAGCAAGAGAAAAAAGTTTTATTTTTCTACGCCAAAGAAGCAAATTAAAGACGAAATGGGCGTTTCAACACTTACAACCATTTATAGCAGCTTAGTTGAATCTTGTGTCTTCTGTGTCACAATAGTGAAAAAATGTTTAAAACTACCATAAGAACATGAACCTTGCTGAGAGAACGAAAAAGCCCAACGAAAAGAAACGCCGTTTTGTGTGTGTTGCGGCATAATCACTTCTCGAAGAACTGCAAAATAAATGTTCATTGCTTAGCCTGTGGTAATAAGCATGTTACAGTATGTGTTATGGAATATCCAAGGCTGAGAAACGTTTAAGGATGAGCAACCAAGCCAATCGCAGGTGAATTCTGGCTTGGCAACCCACACATGCATCAGTCAGGTAATACTGCAAATGCTTACAGTGACTCTGCATGGGGAATGTAAAGAAACACTGGTGAGGACGTTTTCGGATTGGGGATCTCAACGGTCGTAACTTCTGAAGAAATCAGCTGATATGCGAGGATTGAAACCTCGCAATGTTTTGTTTGGAGGGAGTGGGACTTGAGAAGAGAGTCACAAGTTGTACAGAATTATGTTGCAGAAACCGAGACGAAGACTCAGCTGTGAAGTAAGAGTGCGTTCAAGGATTTGTCAAAGCATCCACGAATTTCGAGTTGACCCACTTTGAACAATGAACTGACTTAGCGAGTTAGCTGTGCGGTTACGGGCGCGTAGCTGTGAATTTGCATTCTGGAGATAGTGGGTCGAACCCTATTGTGGCAGCCCTGAAGATGATTTTTCCGTGCTTTCCCATTTTCACAGCAGGTAAATACTGGGGCTGTACCTTAATTAAAGCCACGGTCGCTTCCTTCCCACTCCTAGCCCTTTCCTCTCCCATCGTCGCCATAAGACCCCCCTGCGTCGGTGCGACGTAAAGCCAATTGTAAAAAAAACTGAGACTGAAGAAAAAAATTGATCAATGACATTGGTTACAGCTGTCCAGAAATAGAACTCTTGATAGTGATGAACTTGTATACCAAGATTCTCACTGAAAAGTTCATCCCACTTAATGGTGATCTCACAGCCATTTAGACTAAACTAGGCTAGACTCTTGGTGGCGAGAGACGTGAAGTGAACTTCACCAGCACAATCGTTTATATGGCTCATAATAAGGTATCAATTTCAGAACAATGGAATCTAGGAACAATTGTGATTCAAGAATCTTCGCAGGCCAAATAAGCTGTCGACCAGGAGAGAAAAGAGAGGAAGGAATTTCTGCACACCATACGGTTGAAAGATGATGCCTGATACATAGTTCAACTTCCTTGGATTTAGAAACATCCAGAACTAAAAGCATATTCGAGAGGAGTGTAAATAGTCTCTTAAAGACAAGTTGATGTGAAGGGATTATACAGTCATCTTGACCCACGACAACTTGGTTATGAACATGGACATTCTCATGGTTTTCGATTTGGACAGTTATTATTAATAGGCTGTGTACCTGATCTTGTTATATTTTGTTATGCTTGTTATATTTTATTTTGAAAGTTTACATTTGTTAAATAGTCTGTTGACAGTGCAAGTGAAATTTGCTCAGTGTAGCTGTATCTTGTGCTTTGTAAATAAATAAATAAATAAATAAATAAATAAATAAATAAATAAATAAAACTACCCTCCAATAAAGAAACAGCGGAGAAAAGGCTTCAGTCAACCACTCAGAAGTTAGAGCAGTAAGATCTCATGCATAAGCTTGTGACGAATGAGAGAAAGAAGGATTTATCGGGGAAGTACCACAAGAAGGGGTTAAAACGCTTGGGTACTATATTACCATCGCCCCGTTATTCAAACTTAAAGTCTCACTACTCCTCTTCGTCCTGTGTTTGATGCTTCCTGCAAGACATAAAATGGTACCTTACTCAATGATTGTTTGGAGAAGTGTCGAAACTTTACTAAAATAATTCCTGTAGTGCTTCACATACTTCGGGAAAGGAATGTCGGAGTTACTTCTGACATTAGGAAGGCTTTCTCAATGATGGAAGTGCTTGTTGAGGATCGAGACTATATCCGTTTCCTATGGTGTGAGTTAGTCATTCTCTCCCTCTCTCTGTTTTATTTTTGAAACCACATGCAGTCCTTTTATTTTAGGAACGGTATTAGACCATTTACTCATGAATGTTCCCGTAGGAAATAAAACAAATCTTATCAGATTGTTGAACTCGATGTATGCTGACAATTTTGTAACGTCATTTGATTTAGTCGCGGAGTATCTAGTGTTTCGCTTAGATACCACAAGAATCTTATCAGATGCAAATACGGAACTATGAACTTGGCAAAAATCGTAGGAGGAACATTCTGCAAGGACTGAGGCAGTTGATCGTGAGAGTGAAACTGATTTTCACTGTATCACGAAAATACAGGATACATTAGTATTTGAAACCTTTACAAGATGTTCTTACGAAGAGATCACATGAATTACCCTATAGGAGATATAAGTCGACGTATGTTGACAGAAAGTCTAGAACATAGTTAGATTTTTCGTCCCTGCGCTAATACTCTTCATGTTCCTATAACAAGGATCATGGAAATTGATTCGCATATAAAATCAGATAAAATAAACTCCATAAGGAATGGGATTTCTCTCTTCCTGTAGCTACTGGTAATTAATTCACACGTCGTTACGGTGAAATAACTCAGTTCAGTATACTAGAAGTTCCTCGAATAGTGACTGATGGCAGAATGCACAAGAGTCTTTGGTTAATGCATACTTTCACTGACGCCAGCTATGGAGCAGTTGTGTTCCTGAAAATTGAGAATCAAGATAGAATTTTCACAAATTTGATGTTGTCCAGAGCATTATTAGTACCTCTCAAAACCCTCACCATACCAAGACTAGAATTATCTGGAATTGAACTGTTCAACGGGAAGTCGTCTTGCGTTTTTCCTTCACTGTCTATTGAAATAAAATATTCATTCTGCACTCACTCTTTAGCGACTCCTTCTTGGATAACTAGAAATGAACCAAGGGCCAATTTTGTTGGCAATCGAGTCATGAAAAATAGAAATAGGTTAAATCCACAAGACTAGGGACATGTTTCAGGTGTTCATAATCCTGCATACCTTTTTATCGCGATAGCGCCGAAGTCTAAATGGTGGGAAAGACTGCACTGATTAACGTAATCATGTTTAGAAAAGAGATGATGAAAGCGACATATCCGATGGAATGAAATACGTAGCTGGCAATACAACATTGATGAACTTTAAAATTAAAAGGCGTTTCACCTATTTTCAATGAGAATTAATGCATGGGAGTTGAGCTTCTGCAATAATGCCAAAAGGAGATTGTCAGAACGTTGTTCCGGCCATTTAACTTTTCAGAGGTTAATGAACCAGAAATGACCGTGACAGAGTGTTCAGTGGGATCGTTCCCGCAAGACGGTGACATGTCAGTGGAATAAAGTTAGAGATTATAAGAGCCTAGGTACAAACAAAAATTGTAATGGGAAACTTTAACTTTAACATTAGATATTCCAAGTCATTGCCAAGAAAGCATGAAGTGTGGTTGAATTGCTGCTCATGGCACAACACCAAGTTCATTGCCATGCTGAAATTCAGTTCCTGGTTACCTTCCTCCGAAAGAAATTCTGGACAATACAAACCAGAAGACTTATTAGAGGGAACATATCACGTTTCAAACTATATAAAGTTGTTAATAATAAGTCAGAACCTACTACATTGCCTTACGGTCTTATCAGGGATGCGGCCATGTTCGAGATAGTTGGGATAGACCTAGCCGGCCCATTGATTAAAAAAAAAATAACTCAAAGGTTTGGATTGCTCTGAAGTCCAGCTCCATGGCTAAATGGTTAGCGTGCTGGTCTTTGGTCACAGGGGTCCCGGGTTCGATTCCCGGCAGGGTCGGGAATTTTAACCATAATTGGTTAATTTCGCTGGCACGGGGGCTGGGTGTATGGGTCGTCTTTAGCATCATTTCATCCTCATCACGACGCGCAGGTCGCTTACGGGAGTCAAATCAAAAGGCCTGCATCTGGCGAGCCGAACTTGTCCTTCGACACTCCCGGCACTAAAAGCCATACGCCATTTCATTTCATTGCTCTGAAAACATTGGCAGTTTATTTATTTATTTATTTATTTATTTATTTATTTATTTAATTTATTTATTTATTTATTTATTTATTTATTTATTTATTTATTTATTTGTCTTTTTGAAAGTACACAGGCAGTAAGCCCAATACAGTACCTTCTTAACATATCAGTACCTATAAGCATACATGTAAGTAAAGATAAATACATAATAATAATAATAATGCTGAAGATAATAAAGACAAGGAAGAAGAATTAATGGAAAACACATATACAGAGAAAATGACAATCCAGAGTACAACAATGATTATTTCTACACTATGAAAAATACTGGAATTGAAACAAGAATATTAAGTAGTAAGTGACTATATTAATAAATAAGTTAAAGATCACCTATTATATAGAAAAGGAGTCTGAATTTATAAATTAGAAACACAGGCCTTTAAATGTGTATTAATGACAGTGTGTGATTCGGAAAATAAATCTATTCCTGCAGCAAATGTGTTGTAAAATCGTAGCATTTTAATAAATGGCGACTTCAAGTGATGAGATGTTCTAGATCTTGGAACTTGAAATACTGTGTTCATGCGAGCTCCAGCTCGTGGAACATGAAAGGAAATAAAATTGAGCAGTCTTATGGAATTAAATTTATTTCTTACGATTTTGTTTAACGTTTTTAAAGAAATAATTATTTTCTGTTGCGCAGCGACGTGAGGTTAAAGTTACTTCTTAAATACTGTGTTGATGTATCAAAAGGGCAAAATGTCTTATTTGTTTTATAATACAGATACCGCAAAAACTTGTTTTGAACAACTTCAATAGTATGTATTTGTTCGTTAGAACACGGGTCCCAAATTACAGATGCATATTCTAATTTACCCCTAACAAGGCTAGTAAATAACTGAATAACAATCGATGATTGAGTAATTAATTTAGAACTCCTTATTATAAACCCGAGCATACGGTTGGCATCGTTTGTTATTTTTGTAATATGGGCATTGTATGTTAATTTTTCATCAAATATTACTCCTAAGTCTCTTACTGCCGAAACTGTTTCTAGTTTGGTATCTTTTATATAGTACGACGTACCTTTCTTTTTCCTGGTAAAAGTTACTGATTTATATTTCTTTACCTTAAGAGACATATGATTCATATCGCACCATTGTACAATACGATCAATGTCCTGCTGAAGCTCATCCTCATCCTTCTTGTGACGTATAACTTTAAATAGTTTTACATCGTCATCAAACAGCAAACAACTGGCATGACGAAGATTATTCGGCAAGTCGTTAATCAAAATTAAAAATAGAAGGGGAACCAAATTAGATCGTTGAGGAACAGCTATTCATTTTCAACTGCAGTTTACATAGCTATTCATTTGGAACTGTTTTATTTGCTGAGTACAGAGGCATTTCTTCTATCTCTGAGAACATTTACAGGCAGGGGAGGTCGTCATACTGTCACGTATTGTGAAAATGAGATCAACTTCGTTGGAGCTACAAATGCATTTAAAGAATTGAATGTTCAGAGGATGAAAAATCAAACTCACGTCAAAGAGACTGTGTTGAAATGCAATCCCCCTGCAGTATATTGGTAGGGTGGCTGGTGGGAACCTCTCGTACGCTTTGTTTAAGCATTACTGAAGGGGATTCTCAGAAAGCATATTCTAACATACGAGGAACTCGTGATGTCATTGTGTGAGGTGGAATCGCTGATGAATGTACGACCACTAAGGTACGTGTCAGAAAACTCTAATGATTTAAGCCCATTAACACCAGCTACAGTATAATTCCACATTATTCTGGAGTCTCCAATATGTTGGATGTGGAAATATTAGAAAAAGAGAAGTTCCGGTTTTGTCTACGCTACAGCAATTATCTAATGGAAGAAGTAAAATATGTTGTGAATGAAGATGACTTCGTACTACTTGTATCACAGAAATATAAGCGTGTAGTTGGCCTTTACCTAGAACTACAACTATACTCTCCGGCCGGAATGACAAGTCCTGAGAGGCTAAAATGAACACTCAAGATGGTGTTTTGATCCGTCCAATTGAAATAGCATATTCCCTGGTAATTGATAGCAGTGAAGTGTTTGTTAAGAAGAAACCCATACATTTCAGTGTCGACTTAGTTAATGTACTTTCAAAGCTTTTCAGCCTGCCAAAACTTGAGTGATATATCTTTGGTTGAGGTATTATTTGGCATGTTAAATAAGATGTATGCTAATGGTTACGATTCTTATGAATGCGATAATGAAATGTAATGGAGTCAGATAATTATTAATCATATAACTTACCATATTTTTAAAAGGCCCTAACTGGAATGAAATCTAATGTTGAAAACGGCATCATTCTCCGAGTCATAGGAATTAATCACTGAAGATTTAAAATAAATGACGCAGTCGGGAATCGAACAGAGGACCCCTTGGGCCAAATGCTACCTAACTAGTTAACTACGGATCTGGATAACAAAAAATAGCAAAATGAATTCAGCACGAATTCAAAACCAGTAGCATATTTCAAGGACATCTAAAACTGTAATAACATGCTAGATTCCTTTTCAAACTCAAGGGTAATTGGATTCAAGTGCAAGGAGCCTCATCCTATTACCGCTATTAAGTAAAATAGAAGGGACATTTTGCTCTGGGCGCGATACGTAAGACAACTCTCACAGATTCTGAAACAGAATTGAACTGATCTAAAAATACTATGGCGTGGAAATAAAAGCGAACTAAAATATCATACGCAATTGACATTCACTAAATCTTGAATAACAAACCAGCTAATTTTGTATAGGTCGAAAAGCTTAAATCAATAAATGTCATATTCAAATGGTTTAGTCCGGTCTCTAGATGATCGATGTGCCTACCCTTTCCGTGGAACGCGTTTAGAATCCAAGTCACAGTCCTTCTGGGAAGTTTTCTTGTTTACTTCTAATTTAATATATTTAGGTCCGCAGACAAATTTATAATTTAGGAGCCTTTGAGAGCAGATTGTATCCAAGTTTATATAGCTTCTACTACAATTATACGATTTGTTTTACGTCGCAGCGGCACAGATAGATCTCATGGTGACGATGGGATAGGAAAGGTCTAGGAACGGGAAGGAAGCGGCTGTGACCTTAATTAAGCCCCAGCAGTAATATCACTTAGATCCATAGAGTTTAAATGCCGAATTCAATAAAACTTCAAAATAAACTATCCCCCCCTCTACTCCTACTCTGCCACTCAAAATACATTATGCATGTAAAATTCACATTTCTTAGCACTGATGCATAGAAAGGATTTTTTTTTATATTTACATTCCTATTTTAGGCAGATCTTAGGCCCATTGTGTTAGATATACAGTGATTCATAGTAGGAGTATTACTTCTTATTTCCTTGCCCTGAGAATCCTAAAGGAATACATGTTACTGTAGCAATAGCGTTGCTGTCTTTCACCATGTGGGTGTCCGACTCGTTGGCTGAATGGTCAGCGTACTGGCCTTCGGTTCAGAGGGTCCCGGGTTCGATTCCCGGCCGGGTCGGGGATTTTAACCTTAATTGGTTAATTCCAATGGCCCGGGGGCTGGGTGTTTGTGCTGTCCCCAACATCCCTGCAACTCACACACCACACATAACACTATCCTCCACCACAATAACACGCAGTTACCTACAAATGGCAGATGCCGCCCACCCTCATCGGAGGGTCCGCCTTACAAGGGCTGCACTCGGCTAGAAATAGCCACACGAAATTAAACCATGTGGGTAGCAACGCAAATTACATCTTTGTTGGTGAAGTGCAGATAAGTATGCTCGAACTCGTGCGTATATATATATATATACATGTTCTTAACATGTATGTATATAACATGCAAATGAGGGTGCAATGACTAAAACTTACCAGAGCGATTCCGGACACAAGAGCGATAAAAGTTTCCTTCACAAAACCCAACGAACTCAAATCGAACAGTAGATCTTGGAGGAATCCTCCAGGAGTCGAATGAGTGTGTGTTCCACTTAACATTACATTCTTCTCTGTGTACATGGATCCGTATCTTGTTTTCAGCATGTTTATTACCTGGAAAACAGAAAAGAACGTATTAATCATATTCTTGAAAGCAGAACTGAAAAATCAATCTCAGTACTGTGGCAGAATGCCAACAAACGCCCATTATGGTAAAACCGTTCGATCGCGTAACAGTCAGCTTACTTTCAAGTCAGGGGCCCACGGTTAAATTCATGTCCGGGTATAGGTATATCACTGTGTTCTATAGCTCGGGGAATGGATGTCTGCGGTCATCTTAATATGAGTACATATGTCCATGTGCATAAAACAAATCACTCTAACAACCACCACAGATGTACGCGATAGTGGATACGTCCCTCTATACAGGGTCGGTGTCAGGAAGGACATTCAGCCGTAAAAATGGGTTTAATCTACATCAGTGCCGACTTCGGATGATTGGAAAAAGGCTACGAAAGAAAAGAATTTTAAACAGGTAAAAATAAGTAGGCTTACTCATGAATGAGAAATATTGCCCGCATAGTGTGTATGGCCCTGAACTACATCAATACAACTAAGAAAACTGTAGGAGAATAGTATATTTTTCCCTAAAGAATCTTTAAAATATCAGAAGAAATTTATATAATAATCCCAAGGATATGAAGATTCTACAAACAACATTGAATAAGGAATCCTGCAAGGAGGAATAAAAGCCAATTATATATATATATATATATAGCTCATGACAAAATGATATATAGTCTCCGACACCTCTGCATCTACAGTATTCTCATTTAGAGGATTTAACTTTTACACCAATCCCCTGAATTTTAAGTTCCAGTCGATTAGTACAAAGAGGAGAAAAGAATCGTTCCTCTCATCCGCATCACCAAGAAACCCAGAAATGTGTTTCTAAATCACGGTTAAAAGCTAAGTTAACCGTAATATAGTGGAGAAACAATCAATTAAAAGCCATCCAGGCAAGCAGCAGAAATATCCGAAAGCAATAAGCAGAAAAACAATTAATACGTCTATAAAAAATCAAATGAATAAATGTACATAACAATGCACTGTTAACATCGCAACTTAAGTGGAACTTTTCTTTTCATTGATTAGGCATCGAGCAAAGTAGGTAAGTAGTATATACTGATAGACATATAAAATAATGCAACGTCTTTGCCCACTTGAAACTTTGTGGAACAATCACATGCTGATATATCACAGCATTGGCCAATTTTATGTCACGTTTGAATCTGAAGTCCACGAATATGATACAAACCGCCAATGGGAAAACACTAGACCTAATTTTATCAAATGTGTCTGAATACTTGAGTGTTTATAGACGCTTGATGAAGGACTCACATCATCCAGCTTTGTTCACTGAGCTGAAAATATGTAGTATTTTAAAACATGTGAAATATACAGAGATTGTACAGTCTAGCTTAAGCAAGCAAAGGGAATGGACGTGTCTTGTAGTGTGTGCCGGTTGAGTGGAGTGGAGAAACCGTGGGGGAATGGACGGACAAAGTGGAGTGGGACGAGGAAATTCGGAAGATGATCGGTATAGAGCAAATCGGGTCATTATCGGGAGATGGCAGGGAAGAATGAAGACGGGAACTAACAATAGAAAGGAAAGCAAAGTAGAGATGGGAGTGAAGGGGAAGATGCTGTTATCGGCAGTGGTGGTCACAATGCTGCTGGTTATTGGTGGCGTAGAAGTAAGTCTAGGCCCACAGAGCAGTAGCAACATGAGCTGGAAAGACGTAGAAGTTATAAGGAAGGTGGTAAAGGAGGTATGGAGGCGTTATGCCCGTTTGAATAGTTGAAAAGATGCTGCAGGAGCAAGATAAAGAACACGAAAAGGCGAGGCAGTGGATACAGGAATACACGAAAGATACTAATGCGAAGATGGAAAACAGTAAGGGAGAAATTATGACACTGAAGGAGAAAATAAAATATATGGAAGAGGAGGTGGTAAATCTGAAGAAAAAAGTTGCCAGCCATCAGTCAGGATCGTAGGAAGATATCAATATATATTTACGGGTTGGAGGAAAGAAAGGCAGAAGCTAAAGTGGATATTATTTATAAAGTGGTAGATGTCATTCAAAATGAAAAATAAACTTAGTGAGGTCGATATAGATAACGTTGAGAGGGTAGGTAAGGTGAGAGAGCGAAGACGCATAACAGTGTCGCTGTTATCTTCACTGATGGCGGATATAGTTACAAGGAATTCAGGCAATCTGAAGAGTGAGAAAATTTGGATTAGGAGGGATTTAGGAAGAGAGGAGAATAAGAATTCAAAAATTTTTAAGAAACATTTAGTGAAAGCAAGACTGCAGGTGCTGAGAGCGTATATTCGGGGTCAGTTACTGGCGGTTAGCTATGGGAATTGGACTCGAAATTGGACTGTGACGAAACTGAAAGCAATGGAAGAGAGTTTGAAGCAAGAAGAAATCAGTAGGGCAAGTGAGGACATACATATTAGCAAGAGAGTGAAGTGATATCTTAGAAGCGGTTTTAGAAGGATGCAGGGAAGCAGAAAATGTACTGAGGATGGGGGCCCGTGAGAGAGAAGATTTTTTTTGGCGTATGGCTTTTAGTGCCGGGAGTGTCCGAGGACATGTTCGGATCGCCAGGTGCAGGTCTTTCGATTTAACGCCAGTAGGCGACCTGCGTGTCATGATGAGGATGAAATGATGATGAAGAAGAGACATACACCCAGCCCCCGTGCCAGAGAAATTAACCAATGGTGGTTAAAATTCCCAACCCTGCCGGGAATCGAACCCAGGACCCCTTGACCAAAGGCCAGCATGCTAACCATTTAGCCATGGAGCCGTACAAAGAAGATATAAGGATACAGGAAGAGACGGTGTTGGGGGGGGGGGCACAAGATGTGGCAAGTGGTCATAAACTAAGTCAATGGTTTGAAGGCAGAAGTAGAAGTAAAAGGTGCTTTGGCTAAAGGGAGAACCTTGAGCCTCAAGGAACTATGGGGTAAGAAAGGTAAAAGTGACGAAGGCATAGAGAAGTAAAAATTCAAGTAGTAGTAGTGTGCTAAAATGAACTGAAATGAATAGCGAATTTAATGGGGAGTTTGTTTGGGTGTATATTTGGAATTAAAAATGAAGGTAAGAGTGACTTTGTTTCCTATTTGCTCCACGTCGCACCGACCCAGAAGGTCTTATGGCGACGATGGGATAGGAAAGGCCTAGAAAGTGGAAGGAAGCGGCCGTGGCCTTAATTAAGGGACAGCCCAGGCATTTTCCTGGTGTGAAAATGGGAAACCATGGAAAGTCATCTTCAGGGCTGCTGACAGTGGGGCTCGAACCCACTATCTCCCGTACGGGATACTGGCCGCACTTAAGCGACTGCAGCTATCGAGCTCGGTTGATTATTATTAAGAGACAGATGTGGGGGATATGAAGATAGATATTATAGGGTAGAGTGTGTCTGTTTATTTGAAGGTTGCTATGAGTGATTAAATAGTGAGGATAAGGGAGGAAGTGAAGTATGGTTGGCAAATTGGAGATTGGAAACCTTGATGGTAATTTTTATATTATTTGTATTTAAGTGAAGGTAAGAGTGATTATGTTGTGGGATGTATGAGAAGGAAGGCTGTGTAGTAAGAGGCTGAGTTGGCGGTACGTGAATGGGAAGTATGATGGTAATCTTTGCTAATTGCATTTGAAATGAATAGTGAATTTAAAGAGGCAGAAGTGGTAGGTATGAGTGATTGTTCTTGCTAATTATGCATGGAAGGAAAGTACGAAGAAAATTTGAGTGATGGTTGTGAAGATAGAGGTTGTAGGGTAGAGTGGATTTGTTAGTCGTTCTTCAAGGCTGCTATGAGTTATCAAAGAGTGAGGAAAAGGGATGCAGTAAAGTATGGTTGGCAAACTGAGGTATCAACGAGAGTTTGAGTTGACGGTATGAGATTGGAAAGTTTGATGGTAAATTTTGAGTGAAGGTTGCTAACGGTGATTAGACGCTATGGCAGAACTAAAGTGGGGAGTTTGGTTGTGAGTATATTTGAATTAAGGTGAAGGTAAGAGTGACTATGATTAAGATGCAGATGTGGTGGTATGTAAAGAATGATGATAAAGCTGGGGATTGTTGCTAAAATGAATTAAAATGAATCGTGAACTTAATGTCGAGTTTGTTTTGGTGTATATTTGGATTTAGGGTAGAGTGTGTTTGTAAATTTTATTTGAGGGTTGTTATGAGTGATTAAAGAGTGAGGATAAGGGAGGCAATGAAGTATGGTTGGCAAATTGGAGATTGGAAAGATTGATGGTTATTTTTATGTTATTTGTATTTAGGTGAAGGTAGGGGTGATTATGTGGTGAAATGCATGAGAAAGGAGACAGTGTAGTAAGAGGATGAGTGGGAAGTACGATGGAAATTCCTGTTAATTGTATTTGAAATGAATAGTGATTTTAAAGAGGTAGATGTGATGGGAAATGAAGGTAGATATTTGAGGTGGTGGTATGAGATTGGAAAGCCTGATGGTAATTTTGTAGGTTATTTGATTTAATTTAATAGTGAATTTCTTTGAGGGTGGCCCGATGAGTGATTAAAGAGTGAAGAAAGGGAGGCAGTGACGTATGGTTGGAAAACTGAGGTATGAATAAGAGATTAAGTTGGCGGTATGAGATTGGAAAATTTGATTGTAATTTTTGAGTGAGGGTTGCTAAGAGTAATTAGACGTGCTGGCAGAATTTAGGTGTGGAGTTTGATTTTGAGTATATTTGTATTATAAGTGAAGGTAAGAGTGACGATGATTAAGAAGCAGATGTGGTGGTATGTAAAGAATGGAGTTATTTTTAGTGAGGGTGGCCCGAAAGTAAAATAAGAGAGGAGTGGTGGTGGTTACGAGTGATTGTGTTTGTTAATCGTACATTAGGCTAAGAGTGTTTACTATGATTATGTGCATTGCATTATAAGTGGTAACAAGGAAGTAGTTCACGTCTGAAGTTACAACGTGAGGAGAATGTGTCACACTAACATGGCAGGTGTTGTAACTCTAAGGCTGGGTCAGCAAACCTGAGTATATCAAGTGAAAGAAAGATAGAAGGTAAGGAAAGGGCTTGGTTCGCAGCCCAGTCAGGAGTTATAAGAAGGAAGGTTTTAACTTCCTTGTTATTTTTATTTTCAGCTACTTCGTACAATTGCCGATCACCATGGCCTTCCGATCCCCGGAAGGGAGTTGACCGTGGGCCACTTGATTATTATTATTATTATTATTATTATTATTATTATTATTATTATTATTATTATTATTATTATTATTATTATTATTATTTTATATTAAGTTCGTTATTTTGTTCATACACTTGTGGATGGATGGATGGATGGATGGATGGATGGATGGATGGATGGATGGATGGATGGATGGATGGATGGATGGATGGATGGATGGATGGATGGATGGACGGACGGACGGACGGACGGACGGACGGACGGACGAACGGACAAAGTAATGTACATGTAGAGTTGCAACGCATAAATCAATCTTATGAAATGTCACTGTATTATAATGTTCTCTTCATGGACTATTATGCATTACACGAAATAATGTAAAAAACCCATGCAGTTATTATTATCTTAACGGCTCTGGAATATTACATATTTATAAACAATGATTCAAATTTAGTAATATAATTGTGTTAATTTTTGTGACTCAAATTTAATTCGAGTTTCCCTCGTCGTCATATTTAAGACCAATTAGACTATTTGTCATTATCTCGTAAACAATTATGCTAACTACGCTGAGCCAGTAATCAATTATTTCAAGATATACAACATACTGAGTATCGTACAAAATGTTTTGTACTTCCTTCCTGTAAAAGAGAGATACATTGAGAGCAAATGGGAACAAAAATGAGAAAGAGAGGCGAATGAAATGAAACTAGAAAGGCTATACGGAACAAAGGAGAAAATACAATACTAGAAATGAGCTGAGTCGGAGGTCTGATTGATACAAGGCTCCTTTACAATTTAGGATATGATGAAACCTCTCCCAACATTGTACTGCGTTCCAATTTTATCACACGTCCACTTGCGTTTAGAAAAGATAGACCATCATTTTGTCTCGTAATGTGAACGTTTTCTGAATTGTGCAGACCAAGATTTCTCATGGTTTTCCCTCTGGATACGACCAAGCAACATTGATAAATACGCTTAATCAATAGCTTGACACGACTATACGTGTTTTCACATTAAACTTGGCATATCTATTATTTACAATCTTAAATGCGTTACGATTATGACAAATAATAACACACAGTAGTGAGCTTGGCCGTTGTTCATATTCCCTATATTCAGTATGGCCATTCATGTATTGTCGTACCTTACATTATTTCGCAACATTATGGAATGCGACAAATTATTCGATTTTTTCTAGCGGGTGTCCTCAAATGCGGTAATATACATGAATAAATCTTCAAGACAGAAAGAGATGCACATTTAATATTTTGTTCTTGTACTGCGTATTTCTAATATTTCGAAGGATATAGTGTATTTTTGATAAAGTAATTTACACTACTCTACAATAGTTAAGCATAATCACTAAACGAGGCCATACCATCTGAAAGGAATGGCAGACGTATTGCTGAACAAACGGAAGCTGAATCACACACCATTATGTCACACAAGTCGTCCAAAAACCAGTGTCAGAAAGGTTCTGATAGCTAAGGTACACATTTGACAACAACTAACAAAACTTGGCATGTCTTCCACAACAAAATATATTGTTAATAGGTTGTAAGGTTACCCCTAACGGCCACACATGCTTCGCAGGGACGTAGTATGCTCTCTATCAGATGGTCCAAGAGGTCTTGTAGCAGTCGATCCCGTTCCTCAGAAAGGGCAATGCGAAGGTCCTGGAGGGTCCTTGGTGGAGGCTGAGCGCATGCAATTCGCTTCCCTAATGTATCCCAGGCATTTTCAGATCCGCAGACCTCCCTGGCCAGTCCATGCGATGAATGTCTTCCCGAGCCAGAAATTCATCCACCAGAGCAGCGCGTTGCGGTCGGGCATTATCATCCATTAAGACGAAGTCTGGACCAACCGCACCTCTGAAGAGTCGAACATGTGGTCTCAGTACCCCATCCCTGTATCTACGAGCGTTAACAGTGTTCCTCGGATCACTCATGAAGGTATGCAGGCCCGTACAGCCATTCAACATGATGCCGGTCCACACCATGACGCACCACCACCATACTGGTACCGTTCCACGATGTTCCTGTGGTTGTATCGGCTACCCGGTTCTCTCCAGATTAATGTGCGACGAGAATCGTTCTGCAAACTGAAGCGGGATTCATCTGTGAAGAGCACATGCCTCCATTCATTCACGGTCCAGTTCCGATGCTGACGGCTCCACAGTAAACGGGCCAGTCACTGTGTTGGAGTGAGCGGGACGCACACCGCTGGACGTCGGGCAAATAGCCCTGCTGTTCTGAGCCTCCGGTACACAGTTTGCCGGCAAACGGCAACCTCTGAGACGGCTGCAAGCTCCGCCGACAATTGTCTTGCAGGTGCACTCTAATTTCGACGGGCAGTTAAGGCCAAATATCGGTCCTGCTATAGGGTTTTTACCCTTGGTCGACGTGGTACTGGCCTACAACTAACATCTCCTGTATATCGAAATCGTCTCCCAAGCCTGTAGATGACACTTTGTGGCACATACAAGGATATGGCGACTTCGGTCTGTGTCTGGCCTACTTCCAGACGGCCGAGTATTCTACTCTGCAAAACGGGGTCCAAATGGCGTCGCTTTGCCATTATGTTGTCATGTTCACCATGAGGCTACATTCCGCACGCTATAACAGGGCAAACACGACTAAGGGAATATGGGGCTCAGGCACTGGCTGTGTCAAAGCAGGGAACACTCCTTTCCTATACAGAGCGAACACGTAACATTGATAGATGCATAAATCGTGCGATTTGCGGTCTATTTCCTGTTTCCCTGCGAACTCGTAACTTAGGAACTTTTGAACACTAGTGTATTTTGTCGGATATTGAGCGACAGTTTGTATATCTTCAGAAGTAACTGTAAAATAGGAAGTTGTTTTTAATGCGGTGGAGAACACAGAGGCATTTACTTGGTCGGAATGCTCGTTCTGCACAGACGGCCTAGATCTATTTTTAAGAAAAATGTGCTTGCTATTCCACCTTTGACAAATTTATTCTGAAATTTAATTGATGACAATAACACAAGTAGTATCTAAACCAGCATACTAGTTAAAATACTTGATTATACCTTCATTAGTGATAGTAAAATCGTTCTGTGTACAGCGTATGAAAAATTCACTTCCTGCTGTTGTTGTTGTATGAAGTCTCAGTTAGAGCAGCATTAAATACCGATCTTCTTATGAGGAATAATATAAGTGTTCCGTCGAAGAAACGAATTCTTCTTCCACGAGTGTTGATGGAATATTCTTTGTCTTCTAACAGTGAAATTAATGAGGATTTATGCATAGCAGTGATTGTCGCGAATATGCAATTGCATAAACCTGGAGTACCAAAATTTAAAGCATTCCTACGCATATTGCAACTTCAATATTGTAGATGAATCTACACCTCAAAAGAACTACTTGGACGCCTGATACATTGACACAATGGAATGCATTGGAGCTGAACTTGGTGGTTCCTTCTAACCAGTGCCTTCGGTCGTTTCATCGCAAATCTCATCGTAGGAAAGTTAGTTCAAGAGGCTCTCTCCAAACCCTATTTATTCCACTGTAAACCACTGGACCAGGCAAATCATGCTACGTCATCTCGATTTTTCAACAATGGACTTAAAGAGTTAGGAACTGATTAAGAAATAGCGCTTGCCCTCTATTCAGATGCTGTAAGCTATATATAAAGGGCGATCGCAATCTTTCCGTTCGACGGCCGTACAGCCCTGAATCGCGATGCCAATCAGGCAAAATCGCCGTGAGCACTGAGGCGCTCATCCCATCGACGCATCAGGTTGAAGATCCCATGTAGTAAAACACCCTGTCCTGCTGCGTGAAGAAGTCCGTAACCACCTGCTGCACATCCTCGTCCGACAGGAAACGTCGACCGTCCAAGGCGTTTTTTGAGGGCGTAGAAGCGTGATAACGCATGGAGAGTCATCAGGACTATAGGAATCATCCCCCGCCCACTTGTTGATATCCGTAGTGGATGAGACTGACCTCCCAGATCAACCAGCATCTTGTGATTAAACGCGACCCACATGGAGCTCGGTGCACCATTCCACAACGGTGGTACTCGACAGACATGCTGACCCATACACGGTCTTCACTCTCCGATGGATGTCCACCGAGGTTTGTCCTTCAGCAGCCAAGACCGGAAATAACATCACGTTGGTCCTGTTTGGACGCATTTGGCAATAACGCCCCGATAGTTCACGTGGCCGCATTTAATGCACGTACTTCAGCAAGGCACGACTGTCACACTAATACCTTTGCCAATATGTCCGTTCTCATATACCTACATCGGAGTCGCGCTACGTTGCATGTCCGCTGCAGCAACGCCCCCAAATGGACACTTTTTCATCACGCCTTATACTAAAAGCTGCGGGTGCGCTATGTTTTTCCCTAGTATGATCCATTCCACGGGTTTGTCATATGGACTAAATCGAATGGCTACGATAAGTAGGGATCCGTTTTCTGAAGTTAATGTTGTAATATCAGCAACCAAATTTATTTTAGGAAATTTCTCTATTACGTACAATGTTGCAAGGTTGTAACCGGATATGCCTTTACCTCCAATGCCAGTGATTACTAGACGGAGAACGTGGATACGAGCTATAAGCTTCTATAATGAACGTCCTGAAGCAGTGATCTCGATGTTGGAAATCATTTTCTCCTGAACGTGTAGCGTTTGTGCGTGAATCCACGAGTGCGTCTCATGGCAACTTAGCATATTCGATATTATACAACACAAGCCACTTTTTTTGCTTCCAAGTAACATAAAAAGCTGAAAAATTCTGGATTGTTCCTCCATGAGTTTGTGTCAGTATCGTAAGATGCAACAAAAACCTGAGTGTTGTGCCAGGGGAAGTCAGTGAGTGTGTTTCCAAAGATTCTATGATATCTGAAGAAAAGAACCCCGGATACTGAACCCTTCTCAACGTATGCAAAGTACTTAAGGGCGAGCGTGTGTAGCGTGTCCTGAGTGTTATTCCTTATATGAAATACGTATCTGTTACTTCGTGTGAAGTTGAAAGTTGGGTTTAAATTAATTAGAACATTCAGACGGACAGAATGCAAGCAAAGACTTCAGAGAATCTGATGACATATGTAATCGTTAATCGCGCCTTCAAAGAACAATCGAATGAGGTAGAATAACATTTCCAGTTGTGTTTATATTTCTTATCACTGTACAAGTAATAATAATGATAACGTTTATATTTTAAGTTATATATTTATCTACATATTTTATCGATTTATGCAACATATTCCTCATTTTCATATTACAGAACACGCGGACGCTGTGAATGATACACAATACGGACTGTCGACGTAGTATATTAACTCAGCCACATGGCGGTGAAACAACAGCAAATACACCTATGGCAGTAGTCATCAACCATGTGGGTAGCAAAATAATGCACAACGACATTACTCATCTCCAATATACTACTATCAATAATACTACTGCCTTTACGGTTTTTCAATACAGCGAGGTGTTACCCGCAGGAGCTCCTTTCTATGTAGGTGACTCTACCAACATAAGGCTGGCATACTTAAGCACCTTGAAATCCCACTAGGCTGAACAGGGATTGAACCCGCCAACCTAGGTTCAGAAGTCCAGCGCTCTACAATATGAAAAACTCAGGTCGGCTCCAATATACCACTCATCCTTGACCTTGAGCGCATGTGCTCCTGGGAGCAGCTGCATGTCGTCTTGTATATTCTGTCCGGTCAGTGTGATTTAGAGAAGTGCCGCGAACAGTCATATCATACCATTGTTGTCTCATGGCCTGCCGAATTGCAGATATATGGCAAGGCTACACTGTTGGCATTTTCGATGCTAATTTCTCATTACCGTACCGAGGATTCTACAACAGTGTAAACCGAAAGGTCTCAACACTAGTAAGTCCTCTGTAAGTAATGTGATAAAATTACATCAATATGGTTTCCCGCCAGAAACAGCAACTTCTATAAAACTGCCGCGGTATACAGTTCGACCCTGCAGGACTCCGGGCATTATTAATAAGGTAAAGGCTGCTTTCCTGAAGAAAAATCCACCAACTCAAAGACACCTTGTCAGCCGTACAAGCACATCTAAAAATACAGTCTACCGTATGACTAAAGGAGATCTGAACCTCGTAAAGCGACATAAGGCACGTGGACAGGCTTTGAAAGCAAGGTACTTTAAAGAACGGTTCACTAATGGCAGAAAATTATACGATTACTACCAAGTAGGTGATAAATTGCAGCCAGTTGTTACCCTGGATGAAGCTTTGGTTTATTTCGATGACACCAACAAGCCCAGGCAGGGCAACTTACTATCACCCAAAAGGCCCAAAAGGGCAGTCAAACTTCGTCAAGGTAAACAAAGATAATTTTGCTAAGGGCAGGGTATTGTGTCCTGGATAAACCCAGAATCCTCACAGTGGCGAAAAATGTGCAGATCAATGCTACCTACTTCCAATAATAATGTCATGGGCCCCTCGGTTGTACGGTGAGAATGCTTCAAATGTCTAGATCCACATGGATAAAGCATCCAGTCATACTGCCAGATCATCAGTCAACTACCACGAGAGAAAAGAAGCAGAGACGTATGTCCGTGCCATATGATTTAGTGACGTCCCTGCCAAATTCCTGGATGCATTGCTGATGGATTTCTGTGCCTGTGATCTCCTGAAAAGCGGGCTTTCTTCTAGACGTCCCGCCACTATTGAGGGTCATTGGAAGGTGTGCAAGGAGGTACGGGACAATATTTCTCTTCCTGTACTCCGTTGAAACCTTCCGCAGTAGAAATTGAGATGTAGGGCAATAGTCCGTGCCCGTAGCTATCACATCGAGCATAATCATGTCGAGAGGACAATCACCTAGGACAAAAGGTACGTCAAAATTGTCCAATCTTAACGGGAGTAACCCTCCGTATTTCTCAAGGTTTAGATTTTTGTACTTGAGTTTTAGATTGTAATAAGAATGTTATTTGCTTTACTTCCCACTAACTACCTTCACGGGTTTCGGAGACGCCCAGAGTTACCTTATTTAGTCCCACAAGAATTCATTTACGTGCCAGTAAATACAGTACACCTATACGAGGCTGACGTATTTGAGCACCTTCAAATACCACCAGACTGAGCTAGGATCGAACCTGCCAAGTTGGGGGTCAGAAGGCCAACCACTCAGCCCGACATTTTACATTGTAAAAGCGCTTAAAAATAACTTTTGTATGTCATTTAATGCACACAAATTATTCTGATCTGTACTCTATAAGATAGAAATGTATGCGTGCAGACCAGCATTTCTGAGGAAGATATAATATATCGCTCATTTGCGACAAGAGTGTCACAACTCATAATCTGTAATTTTTGAGTTGTTGGCTTGTAAGGAACTGCTTTGAGGAGCACTGTTATGGTACATGCTACAGCGCCAGAACTCTACTTGCGATACACGCCAGTAAAGAACGGTTGTGTTTCAGTCGCACGCTTGAAATCCAGCTGCTCCTTACTTGCAACACTGGCATATTTCAGTTCTGTTGTGACCACCGTCATGTCATTGCCACGGGATTTGCATGAAGAACGTTACATTTCGTGTTAAAACGTTTCAGCTACAGAAGAGTGACAGGTAAGAATGTTGCTGTTTGCATAAATAATGCATTATTGTAAAATGTGACGTAAGTGGACAGTTGAATTTTGACTGCAAGATATTCACAAATTCAAAATATGTTCTTACAGATAAGATAATGCCAGCCGAAGCAGTCATATTTCAAAATGTGACATTCTTGCAGCAAAACATCACTCACTTCTGCTGAACCATCTTAAGACGTTACTCCAACAATCGAAAACGTAATATTGAACTCTACAGAAAAATGACGTTTTTGAAGAAAATAAATTGTGGACTTATAAAAAAAAGTTTACAACATCTTAATGTGTGTCGTTATTGTTACAAATTAGATAACACTATGTCTTCACAAGAAGAAGTTTATCAGCTGATCAATTTGCGCTATTTCAGGATTCGTATGTAATCGTTACAGGTCGAGGACAGAAGACGGTAAAACTTGCCCTGGAATCCGTTTTAGGTGAGTCCAGTAAAATTAATGTTATTAACTATATTTTTATGGTAATGATTGACCAGTGTTTGTATATTACACTGAAGTTCCTCCCTTTTTCACAAAATGTTGCAGATTTCTGCCAGGAAGTTAATGATGGCATAATTCATGATGGAAACACAGGAATTTCAGCTTCTGGGAGTAAACATTCGGTGGCATTCATCAGTGCTATTTCCTTCTTCTTCTTCTCCTCCTCCTCCTCATCATCATCCGGTTATCCGTCGTCAGATGGTGATAGTAGCAGCGGTGAATCATCATCTGAAGACTGCGACGATTTAATTTGTGATGCGACGTAGAAGCCACAAGATGGCAGTGAAGTAATTGAAGAAGATGGTCTCCATCTTGCCCATCCAGTACTCAACACTGGAGGAAATGTGATTCCAAATTGAGAGGAAGTGATACGAATATTTTAACTAGTTCATTGAGAAAGGGTGTAAAACACAAACGTAATGAAAAAGTGGTGAAGGAAAATTTTAAAAGACGCTAGAAATTCCGGGAAGGCATACTAAATGCGAACGGAGGACAAAAGTAAGGGAAGAGAGGAAAATCAAACGTGCGTGTTCAGATAAATGCAGGTTAAGATGTTCGATGAAATTTCGTGAGGAGGATGCTTGAAACTGTTTTCTGGATGTTGGGCACTGGGCAACATTGATAAGCAGAGACAATTCATAATAACTATTGAGCTCTTATTGAAGTGCTCATTTAATTAGTCGGTCACTGATATGAATGTATAGAGTATATTTCATTTTTATTAAGTCTTGGTGACTGGCAGGGAACGTCTACATTCATCAGTACAGGTCGCAATTTCTAGAGGAAGCTTGGAGACCAGGTCTATTTGCTCGCCAGCTATATTTAAAAGTAGGTAGAAGCAGAACAATCGAACTCCAAAAGCCATGATCAACGGAAAACATTTAGGAAGCCCGGCGAGAGGCTAGAGAAGCTTGCGGGGTACGTTTGAAGTAAGCGTCAGGTACGCGATGTGTTTAACCAATGATATGATAGCGTCAAAGTAATTTTGGCTAGTCACTGGTCTATGTAAGTGATGGCCACAAACGAGCATACAACAGCGTCTGAGGTGAGGAATTGATAAAAGCGACTAGCGCGTGGGCTAGCTACCCCTTTATTCGGCAAGATTCTGCGCAGGTAACGTCGTGAGAAGAGGTATCATTTACGAGATTGCGGGTCAGAACTTATGTATCTTGATCGTGTGGATACTTGCTGAAGACGTATAGACTGCCTTTAAACCATTCAAGATTTTTAAACTTTGGGAGAATGGCATTCGTCTTTCGATTTGCTGCGGGAGAGAACAGTTTCAGATAATGCATGCAGATAATGCATAGTAGCCTGCCTGTTTAGATAGATTTTTCGGGGTCATAAACTTCACTGTTTCCAGTCCAGCATTTAACTGGGAAATATCTGACCTAGTTACGGGATTAGATAATAAAAGCTGTTCCGCAGCTGAATGGGAGCTGGTGGGACTTATCCCGGCGGTAGTATTCTAGTAAACGGCAGACAATTTCCAGAAGCAGTAGCAGCAACGAAGACTACGAGACCCCATTTCTACGCCAGCATGGAGACCCAAGGACTGACTCAGTTCTATTCTGAAGGCATCAGATTCGATTTGGCTAGTTAACATGATGGAGAGCTGGCTGTCAGTAAGGCAGGCGTCAAAAGCCAACGAAATAAATGAGTACTAAATTTTCAATATAATTATGTATGTGTGCACTTGTTTTAATGTAGCAAAAGGGGATAGGTTAGATTTGATATTTAATTTCAATAGATAAGCTTTTATTTGGAAGTACTATGTCCTATTAAGATAAATATTAGGAAGCTTATAAATGTAAATATTATTGTGACATAAATGTGGGGCGATTGCATGAGGCCATAGCTTTCTGTCCGCCTTCGTAGCGTAACGGTTAGTATTATTATCTGCCGTCCTCGGAGGCCCGGGTTCGATTCCCGGTACTGTCAGCAATTTAAGAATGGCAGGAGGTCTGGTATGTGGTTGAAATGGTAAATGCAGTTCACCTCCATTGGGGTTGTGCCTAGAAAGAGCTGCATAACCTCGGGATGAGGACACGAGTTTACTTCTTTTCTTTTCATTTTATTCAAATGTATAGCTGAGTGGTTAACGTTATTCTTTTTACGAGTCAATATCTTGTTTTATCCTCATAATTTTTGATTTCTTTTCTTCGATGTTTGAGACGCAGTGTACGTCTCGGGGCTTAAAATGTAAATGTAAATAATGATTTATATTAAATTCAGGAAGGGCTAGATTAAAGTATTATTAATGGGAGCTCAAAGTGTACGGAAATATACCGGCACGTTTTCTGGGATTTATGGCATGATGTGTGAATGAGAATGTGGTTTTGGTGTCGCCATCTTCATGATTATTTGAATATCAAGATGAGTGTAAATTAGTGATTAATTCACGAGTTCCTCGAACGCAGTTTCATGTTCCAAGTTCCGAATACTTAGTATCAATTTTCTGTAAATTCATTATTATTATTATTATTATTATTATTATTATGATTGACGTGATCTTCTCGAGTTGTAATGAGGAGATTTTTCACTAACTTTCAGATGTTCAGACATGATCGATTGTCAATGTGGCAATTTCTTAGTTTCAAGTTATGGTATTATTGCAGAGTTGGCCACTTTATTATTAAAGTTTAACTTTATGAGTGCGAGTGCTTTGACTTGTGACCAGCGCGGGTTTTTTCTTTTCATGCGAGTGAAATTTGGACGACGTCGTTTGTATTTGTATCAGCTTTGGCAACTTTAGGACATGTGATATTTTTTGTGATTACTGGTAACAGGATACAGTACATTCCTCATTTGAAAGACCTTCATTTTTCATGATTGTGTGACTTGCCTCTTGTGGATTTGGGAGCGGCATGTATTAAGAGTCGGACCTTGTGTGTTTTGATATGTGCTGCATTATTTTGGGGTACTGGATGTCCGTTTTTGAGTCGTTCCTCCGTGTTTTTGGCGAGGGTGATATTTGTGTCTACCGAGGAAAATTTTACTTTGGCCGCCTATACTTTGTGCTGATTTTATTGGTTTTTGTCCATGTCACTAAGGTTGTGGAAGTAGACGAGATTTTTATATCGCGACGTTTGTTTGAGTTTTCTTTTATTCTATAACCGCGCTGATGAATATTTGTGCCATGTCATTTCTTTCAGGGAACAACGTTGATGATTCTGCCTTTCCTATAAGTATGCCACACGATAAGATATACGTGTAAACAGTACAAAATTAACTTAATATTGAGAAAGAAATGCAACTCTACCTAACGTATAAGGGATCGAGATACGACAATATATCATAGGACCAAAGATGTAGATCTCTCCAAATTGAAACGCGATTGTGCCATTTGTTTTGTGATTCGACTTACCGTTTAGCCATCAATTACCCCGAGACGAAGGTCTACGCCATCGTTGAAATTGCTTCCATATTTCGATACGTTTCGGGGCCAAAATATTACACATTTGTACAGCTTGGAATTTTTTCTCAAAGGTGTCCAGATTTCTGAATTAGCACTCACATACATACGGAGTAATTAAGGAAGAAAGTACTACAGTGAAGAAAGTTGAAATTAATAAAAGTATGGTTAGAACTGAGGACAGCCGGATAGGACAAATATGTAACTACCAAGTGGACGTATTGTAAAATGAAATGCCCCTCACTAAATTGTGATGATATGAGTTACGCATATAAGAAGGCAGTAACAGAGGATATATTTAGGCGCAGGGGTTTTTAGGTAAACAGATAAGATGAGTTATAATATTATTAGTTAAGGCTAAAGAGGCAAGACTGAGGCAAGGAATTAAAGCGGAAAACAGAAGTAGGAAATAAATGCAGTAAAGTTCATAGCAAATGCCAGAAAACACCTTACAGTGTAAAATCATGTTCTATATTTCACAGTACTGTTCAAAAATTAACAGCCCCTTTTGTGCTATTCGAAGAAGATTGTAAACTCCGAGGGTATTCAGCAAATTTCCCGCAGAATGGCAGCATTATTGTGCAGCCTCTACCCAAAGAACAACCACGAGTTTACAGGAACGTTGACGAAAATGCCATTATGTTACTTCTCCGCTGGCAAGCAGCCAGAGATGTTGCCATAGTTAACGGTAGGTTCGTTGTCTGTCTGTCAGCCACTCAAAGCAGAGCATGAAACCCGCAGAAAGTAGTAATATTTTCCGTCATTTGAAGAGTAAACGAAACTATTCTCAAACAAAAGTTGTTTAAAATGAAGGGAAGTTTCACATGTAGTCCACGGATTTTACAGAAAATCAATAGTATAAGAGAAAATAGAAGAAAACTATTGTGGTTTTCCTATCAACCCCCATTCTGTGCAGTAATTTTTAAATCCTATGCATACCTTATCCTTTCCCTGGATGAGTATACCCTACATATGAAGTTAAGCCGAGATCTATCCAGCAGTTTCGCTGTGATACTGACAAAAAGACAGAAAATATCTTTTAAATGTGCAAAACAAACGAAATTACAGGCAGGAATCTTGTAGAATTTTCGACTTTTCTAGGGACGCTGGGGTCATTAGCTTCTCCAATAACACATTTAAAATTTCGGAGATTTCTGGAAGTGCCTCATTAATTCACGTCTATTTTCATTTTAATACCTTTACTGGCTGTTACCCACGGCTTCGCCCGCGAGGATTTGGTAAGTTGATAAAAATTAATTGTTCCTCGGTACTGCACTAAGACATTATCTGAAAATTCTTAAAGTATAAAAGCTCAGCGAAAAATTGCATTTCATTTATCCCAGAACCTCTTTTTAACCAAGTTTGTGGCTAAGATGACCAGGCTATTGGCAGAACTAACTCTGAAACATGTGACATGCAACTCGACATGTCCTCTTTTAAGTCGAAAAAGAAAAGTGTTTCTTTATTTCTAAAGGAAATTCCAAATACCGATTTTCACGTCTTTAACATCTTAGTTTTTGAGATATAAGTATCCTCATCAAGAGGATTCATTATATTAGTATAGACGAATCTTGTATTCTTAAAAAATATTTATAGTACGGACGCAGTAATACTTACTAAGCATTCAATTTCCTTAAGAAATTGTTTTAGATCTATAATCCTTTTTCAGTTAAATTGAGAAATTACAGGATGTGGAATATCAATTCTGAATGCTGTAGCATTTTCGCTTGAAAGTACTGACTCTGGCACGGACGTTGCACAAAGTGTATTTCATCCGTGTAGTTACCTTAAAGTTGAAGAATCGTGTTTAGTAGGAGGAGCTCATATATGCAATTTTGAAGGGAATGTGAAATTTCGGATGAAATGTCTCAATGCTGGAAAGAATATTCTAGATCAAATATGGCAGAAATTGAAATAAGTGTTCTGTGAAAAAAAACGGTTCTGGTGAAGGAATTTGAATGTGTATTATTTTCAATTTTTGATGCAGCGAAGGTGGAAAATGTTATTATTATTATTATTATTATTATTATTATTATTATTATTATTATTATTATTATTCCGAGGTATCTGTGGAACAGCAGAGGTGAAAGAAGGTGCTGGGTGGAATAGGTCTCAACTTACGATATTAAAGTTAATTTAAAACTTTAACAAAGGTTATATTTTCTTTTCAAGATAAATAAATATCAGAATATAACAGGTACCAAGTAGCAGATCAACAAATTAAGAAAGTACAATTTTAGTTCATTACAAAATTTCTGCTTCGAGCCCGACACTCACGAACCTTGAGCTATAAGCCCAACTTTACCTAGATACCAAGTTCAAACAAAGGGGCAGAAAACCCCAATCATGCCACGGAGCACTGGCTCCTGATTACCATATTAAGCCTCCTCGCGGCACACAGAAACCAAATTTAAGAAAGAGCAAACCCGCTCTCAAGATTCAAGCCCATCAAAGGCCACAACAAACTATACTTCAAACTGCCCTCAAGGCATACCAAGAACAGGGGTAATAAATACCCAACCTGCCTATTCAGTAAAGAAGCAGGTTAATTACATGGCCCAAAATACCAACTTGACTGGAGGCGTAACTTGCACTCCTAATACACTTTTAAAACCTACTTGGCACTAGGCCGCATACACAAGGGCTAATCCCATACTAAAGAGGTGACTTGTATAAGAAGACTTAATTACATTAAGAAAAGAAGAAACGGTTGTGAAAACAAAGTCACCTCAAAACAATAGGAGTGGGAGCTCGAGAGGGTTTAGCACTCTCTATCCCAATTTATAGTTAAAGAGACGAAGTTTTACCAAGTGTCAATTACACTTTAAAGATAGGTTACATGCGAAAAGATTCGAACCTGCCCCGAGGGTTAAACTGCTGAGCTAGCGAGAAATGAAGTTATTAAATGGCCATTACCTTATGGATGAACTGCTGCCCGAAGAAAGAGGCGCTTCCCGCCCCCTGCTACATAATCACACTAGGAGAGATGTTACTGAAGTGGCGAGGAGACCAGAAAATCAGCAGTTTATAAGCCCTCGTGGAACATTCGAGACCTTTCATGAATTATAAGACACACCAACAGCAGTTTATTGGTTACAGAGCAGGTTGGGGAAGAAAGCCCCGATTGGCCGACAATAAATTTAAGAAATTCGGGATTGGCTAATTTCAAAACTGGCGGAAAGAAAGGATTAACATTGCCAACTCTCAAACCACAGAACAAAATTTAGCCAAAACAAAACTTATGGATGTTAAATTTCTTCATGACAGTTCATTCCTTTACACCAGACTGCGTTATTATAGTTTTGTAAAGACATCTGTTAGAGAACGTCCAAATTTCTTGATCCGGAGGAAACAAACACAAGTCGAAATAGACACCGTTCAGACACTGCAAAATTACCAAATTTACTGTGGTGACATCTTTCGAGAAACCATTGGTTTAATATAGTTTGTTAAAGTTCAGGCGTTCTCCTGTAGAGGGGTTTCAACTGGCGTAATATTTGAATTTGCGTCGTGGAGGTGTACCGCCCGGTACAATTATTATTATTATTATTATTATTATTATTATTATTATTATTATTATTATCATTATTATTATTATTATTATTATTATTATTATTATTATTATTATTATTATTATTATTATTATTATTATTATTACTTTCCTGGTCTCTTTTGCCGAAATTTTCGGGTCGACGCATGGTGTGAATTTAACCCAGTTTTACGGCTGGATACCCTTCCTGATGTGAAGGCATATAATTACTGCGTGTTTCTGTGATGGTTATGGTATATTGTAAATGAAGAGAAGCACCGTAAGACGAACAAAAACACCCAGTCGCCGAGGCATAGGAATTCACCATACGCAGATAATATAACCGACATGTACGGGAATCGAACGGCTAGTACACTAACCATTCAACCACGGAACTGGACAAAAGGCGAATGATTATATCTAGGTAGATCATTCGTACCAAGCTCCATTTAATGTAGTACCAAAAGTAAAATTAGAATGTGTAATTTTGTTTGTGGTATAATTACTATAAGGGAAGTTTCCCTCGGTAACACCAAGGCTATATGAAGTAAAAAATGAATAAAGCTAGTAGAAATATATGAAAATAGGGTGATATTCAGGACCTCACTATATTTTCTGTTTCATGTTTTTCCTTCCGGAAGAATGCGGAAGGAGGAAAGGCAAAAACGTATGGTCATCAAACCCATTGTCAAACTCCATCGTCCCTGATATATACTGCATACGGCGACAACAATGTTAATTCACACTTTCATATTTACATACAAAAATGGGAGATGTAATGTGTGATCTGGGTATGTACAAATGTCATATCGCTGATGTGTATGGAAGTGAGAAATCACGATTCAGCTGACAATTTTCATTTCAGGGAGTAATGAAACACATTGTTCCCATGTGACAATTGGCATAATTTACCAATCATTTTTTATGTTTTTGAAGCTATGAGAGTGGAAGAATCAGCTTAGATGAATGGGAAGTGTTTCCTGACAGATTTTGAGCATCTACTCGAATTTCATGTACTATAAACCGCAATTATTTGTAACACAATCATCATCATCATCATCATCTGTTTACCCTCCAGGTTCGGCTTTTCCCTCGGGCTCAGCGAGGGATCCCACCTCTACCGCCTCAAGGGCAGTGTCCTGGAGCTTCAGATTCTTGGTCGGGGGATACAACTGGGGAGAATGACCAGTACCTCGACCAGGCAGCCTCACCTGCTATGCTGAACAGGGGCCTTGTGGAGGGATGGGATGATTGGAGGGGATAGACAAGGAAGAGGGAAGGAAGCGGCCGTGGCCTTAAGTTAGGTACCATCCCGGCATTCGCCTGGAGGAGAAGTGGGAAACCACGGAAAACCACTTCGAGGATGGCTGAGATGGGAATCGAACCCACCTCTACTCAGTTGACCTCCCGAGGCTGAGTGGACCCCGTTCCAGCCCTCGTACCACTTTTCAAATTTTCGTGGCAGAGCCGGGAATCGAACCCGGACCTCCGGGGGTGGCAGCTAATCACGCTAACCACTACACCACAGAGGCGGACTGTAACACAATACGTTTTTTAAAATAGAGTATTGTGCATCTATTGCACTGTTACTCCACGCCTACATCTTCCTAATACTTACTCGAATTTTCTGTGAACAAAGGCATGGAAAATCCTAGTCTCAAAGTTTATAATGTGTGTGTAATGGCAAGAAAATTAATCCCCTAAATATTAATGTAATCAGTCCACTTTTCTTGAGTCTAACCCGTAAATTATATCAGCAATGTTTCAGCGACTATTTCAGCATTAACGTATTTTTAATCCACTGTCTACCAGTCAATGAGGTCGATATTTAACGAACACGAACTTTCTTCGCAGTGAATTCCTCCGAGCGGAGAACCGATTATTTCGTTGTGGCAAATAATTAACGGAAAATCTTGCAACAACAAACCCTTGATCATACCTCGCCTGAAATGTGACTTAGCTGTTAAAGGGAGGCTATGTTGTTCGTATATTTATTGCCAACGTTAATGATAACTGCAGATGTACCATTCGAAACTCCGGTGTCAAAGACAAACATAGCTATGCGGGTATCTTAACTCCACTCTACCGTCAATCAAAGAACCATGGAGATACCGCGCTGCGTGCATCTCATAGTATGCTATCTAAATACATCGTATGTCGTATTCATGTCGGATATAATAATCCGCCGCGTATGACTGTCACCGCGTCCTGAATTGGGGTGCTTTCAAAGGCATATATCTCCTATGTGTGTGTGTGTGTGTGTGTGTGTACACTGAAATACAGTATGTTGCACAGAGTTGATGAGCTAGCTTCAAATATACCCACAATACAACCCCGCTCGTACTGTTTTTCAACATTTGACATTCTCTGTGTTCGCCTCTATTCGACTACATGGTCAAATATGCTCTCGCTGCCCATTAACTGATCTCTCACTCCTCCAATAATGCTACAAGTGCCACCATTCGTATACCGAGCAAGATCATTCACGCATCATTATAATGACGTTTGTCAGCCAGTGGTGCTGAGATGGATAAGCACTAGCACAAAACCGAACTGACACTTAGATGTTGGTTCGAGTCGGCTGTCAATCGCATATATAAAACTAGGTATCGATGGACGCAGTTATGATGAAATTATTATTATTATTATTATTATTATTATTATTATTATTATTATTATTATTATTATTATTATTATTATTATGGTTAAGTATATAATACCTCATGATAGCTTAAAAATGGTTTATCATTCACTTGTTGAGTCACTTATATCATATGGTGTAAGTGTATGGGGATCAGCTTCTGTTACAGACATAAACATGGTACAAATGTTACAAAATCGTATTGTCAAAGCATTCTTTTGGTATGAAAACAGAGGAATATTTAGCTTAAGTGAGGATATGTTAACAGGGATGTACCAGAAGGAAAGGTTCTTGAGAGTTAAACAACTTTATATGTACAACATAAGTAAAGAAAATTACTGGAAGCCTCAATATAGAATTGTAAATGAACATACACATGGAACAAGACTGAGGCATATAAGTTCTTTTCAGGTCATGAGGTACTACAACAAATATGGATCCAGAACACTGCAAGTTGTAGTTCCTAAATTTTTGAACAAGTTGCCCTCAGAACTGACACACTTGAAAACCAAATATCAACTAAAAAAACATGTGAAACTATGGATCATAGATAATAAAATTACAGTTTAAATATTTGTTTATGAATGGAAAATGTACCAAAGACTTATCTATTTTGAGTGATACTTTCAGGGAGTAAGAAAAACTCACACCACAGGACAAAATTACAATACTAATGTAAATATACATACTTTATTAATGTTGTAAACAGTAAGGATTGCAACAATGTATACAAAAGTGAAACAACTACACCGGCAGATAAGCACATCAAGTGCTTTGCAAGTGTAAATAATTGCAAAGATAATGTATAATATCCTACTGCATATTTGCAAATATATTTTAGATAAGTTATAAATAAATATACATTATTATTATTATTATTATTATTATTATTATTATTATTATTATTATTTTACAAGTTGCTTTACGTCGCACCGACACAGATTGGTTTTATGACGACGATGGGTTAGGATAGGGCTGGGCATGTGAAGGAAGCAGCTGTGGACTTAATTAAGGTAAAGCCCTATCATTTGCCTGGTGTGAAAATAGGAAACCACGGAAAACCATCTTCAGGCCTGCCGACAGTGGGGTTCGAACCCACTATATCCCGAGTACTGGATACTGGCCGCACTTAAGCGACTGTAGCTATCGAACTCGGAGATATGATACGAAACTAACCTAATACCGAGCAAGTCAACCAAGCATTTTGGGTCCCATAGCTGTGAGCTTGCGTTCAAGAGATGGTGGGTTCAAACAACACTGCTAGAGCCTTGAAAATGTTTTCCGTAATTTTCCATTTTGCACACAAATTAAGTTGTGAAGCCGTACCTTACTTAGGCCTCAGTCGCTTCCATCCCAGTCTCAGCCCTTTCCTATCCCATCGTCGCTATAAGACCTATATGTGTCGCTACGACAAATAGAAAACTGACCTAGTAAGCATAGAACCAATGGTCAAACAAAATTAAGAAAGATATCATAATATTCTTGGTTTTACGTCCTACTAACTACGTTTACAGTCTTTGAAAACCGCAAGGTGCCGGAACGTTTTTCTCTTAGGATTTATTTTACGTTCCAATAAATTTACCTACACGAGGCTAGCATATTTCACCATCTTCAAATACTACTGGACTAAGCCGAGATTCAACCCGCAAACTTGAACTCTACTGTATGAGCCACCCAGCGGTGACGGAAAAATCATAACATGGACAAAATAGGGCACCTCTCATTATGAGGCACACTCTGGTAAACACATTATTTGTCACTTTATAACCACCACTGCGGATTCTCTGTAGACAGTAGAAATACTGCTCCGCTATTTGTCAACATAAGAAATATCAATGCTGATTACCCAGTTAACTTGGAATGTAGACTAGGAACCCATTTATCGTCATTCCACTTGGTATTTATTATCTATTGAGATTGTGTTGTCGTTGTGTGCCTCTATTATTATACTAACTCTTTCAAAATCTGCACTCATGACATTTTCACCGGTTATATTCCCAGTCCCACATGGCAGAGCAATTAACAAGAGAAATTAACGATATTTCTGGTCGTATCTCTAGGGTAAATATACAGGAATATCTGGGGGGTTCTGGATGCTGTAGCTGGGTTTTCAGAGTATGAGAACATTTAACTTTTGCGAGAATGTTTTTGTTAGATTCTGGGTACTGAATGAATCGAAGTCCAAGAAAATTGAGAGATCATAGATCGGAAAACTTTTATTACCATGCCGTATTATTGGGAGTACAATACAATTACGGCGTGGAGTCATCACAAGTAACCAAATTCAGCCTCTGAAGGGAAGAAATTTTGTAAATCGCAACATGAAAATTGATGAATCAACGTTGTATGCAATCTACAATGGGATGCCTAAGGAAATGGACAAATCACTCCAATAATGGCCACTTAATTTTAGTCAATATTTTCTTCTAATTCCTATCTTCGCCATCAACATCATCATCATCATCATCATCATCGTCTTCTTCTTCTTCTCCTTCTTCTTCTTATTATTATTGCCATTTACTTAAGTTGCCTCTGCTAATTATGAATCTTAGCCTTTTCAGACTTCAAGCACTTTCCCCATGGACATACCATTAAATTTTTGTGTCGTAGAAAAGTGTTTAGATATGAAGAACGAAACAAGATCACAGTATTACTAGGTAATCGAGTATTGTGGAGAAGAAAAATTAAATTATAGAGGCCTCCAGACAATGCTACAAGGTATAAATATCCATAATGAAAATGTATAGATATACGCTGTACCTCCATGTTTTTGAACACTTTTGGATTTCTTACATAATATGCAGTTTTAATCAAACAAAGCCAATTCATGATTACTGAAGGAGGAAATGCATAGGAACACTTATACATTGCATTAGTTTACCTTTATTTCGTGATGAACCTCTATCGGCTTGCGTTCGGGAGATGGTAGGTTCGAACCTCACTGTCGGTAGCCTTAAGATGGTTTTCCGCGCTTTTCCATTTTCACACTATGAAAATTCTGGGGCTGTACATTAACTAACGTCACGGTCGATTTCTTCACACTCCTAGCCCTTTCCTATCCCATCGTCTGCATAAGACCTATCTGTGTCAGTACGACGTTATGCAAATGGTTTTAAAAAATGTATGGCCGATACTGCAACACTTACACTAAAGTTGTTTTGGAACATACGCTATGTGTTTGTAATTCATCAGATATCGCTAAAATAAACTACCGATACCTAAATAGGCATTGAGAGTCAAAATATATTTAATGCTTTATAAGAACGTTTAAGGCAAACATTATTTTATACAAACTGTGCAGGGTTTCCCAGACCGTCCAGCAGCGTTTGCAATCTCGGAGACATAAGCAGCTGTACGGAAGGCGCGCGCATAGTCCTTGACCTTCCAAGGAGCGTGCACCTGTTCAACCTGGCAAGCATCAATACTCAGTCTGAATCTCAGCTGTTAAAATGGTAAGACAGTTATCACTGTAACACCGTATTTTCGTATTAAAAGTTATATTAATTACGAGTCGGATCGACGGGTACGCGATGCATTTGTTCAACAAGTTCCTGGTCAATTGCCACCTTCATGAGCACAGATTCATGTAATTGTAAATAAATTTGAAAGTATTGTCTCAGTGCTCAGTTTTAACAGAGGAAGAGCTAGATGACATTGGTGCGAATCTTGAACGGTCACCGAATATATCACTCAAAATATTAGCACAAGTAAGGGTTTCGGTTTCTTCTGCACACGGAGCTACAAAGATGTTACACGGTAAACCGTGCAGGTTTACAGGGGCCATTGTTTAAAATCTGATGATCCAGCCACAAGAGTAAAATACTGTGAGGAGAACCTTGCATCACTAAATGATCGTTTATTCGACCCACAGCTTGTGTTCTCTTCAGATGAAGCCTCGTTTCACCTTAGTGATCGTGTGAACAGTCATAACTCTCGCTATCGGTGAGCAGAAAAACTTTTTTTTTTTTTTGCTGGTGGCTTTACGTTGCACCGACACAGATAGGTCATATGATGGCAACGATGGGATAGGAAAGGCCTAGGAGTTGGAAGGAAGCGGCCGTGGACTTAATTAAGGTACAGCCCCAACATTTGCCTGGTGTGAAAATGGGAAACCACGGAAAACCATCTTCAGGGCTGCTGATAGTGGGGGTTCTAATCCATTAACACCCGAATGCAAGCTAACAGCTACATGTCCCGAACCACTCATTGAACGCGCTTGGTCAATATTTACGAAGATTTTCTAACGCTTCAACTCAGTTTACAACTTATTTTATTAATTTTCTTGTAGTTATTCGCGCCTTCCCTTCCACCTTTAATAGCATTGTGTCATATATAAGGATTAGGTAAAGGTAGAACTCTATATAAATAATAAATACCCTGTAATATTTTTATAATATGTTAATTATATCTCCTATGTCGGATGTCAGCTTTGGATTGTTTTACTTATTTCTCTACCGACTGTATTAATGGACGCTAAGCATGCCTGTCTCGTTCCGGCTGCGGAGGACGAGAGAAGGACTACTGCTTGTCTGTTCCCAGCTACCCAAGAGGAAGGGACGAGCATTGTATGTCTGCTTGGGACAAGCAAGAAATACCATAGTTTGTGGAGCAATAGCTATTGGTAATAGTATATCGAGTGAAAATTCAAGTAAATTTTAGAAATGAGGTGTGTGGTTAAATAATCGTACGTTAAAAATTGTCATCTAGGCTTATTTGAGCAGAATCAGTGTATTATTAACGAGAAATATTATGTCATAAGAAAAGTGCGTATAAGCTAACACATGAAGAACCATGAAACTAGTCTGTCTCAACATGATGTTGAATATGTGTGGCATAATAATAATATTACGTTTGAAGTTTCGGGTAGACCAACAAGATATGGAAAGTAAAAATGTGAAAATTAGAATGGTATTGTCCAAAATGCACGCATAGACGCACATGAGTCCAGGCCAATGGAAAGTAAAAGGTGATTGGTCCCTAATACAAATGAGGTGGCAAGAATACTTTTCAAGTTAAGTAGAAATATTTACTCATCATTTACTTTAATGCGATGGCATTGATCCTCTGGATTTTTGTTTTGTGTGAAATCATGGTTAAGGATAGGCATGATGTTTATTTCAAGCACTTGATCGAGATTAACGGGGTTTTCTAACCGCATTTAATGAGCAGATTATACTATATGAGAAAATATGATCTTAATTACTTAAAGGGATATACATGATAAGTACGATTCGGAGTCGAAAAGAACCTTGGAGCAGCTTAATGCAAGGGTAATAATTGCGAGGTATTGAACATCATCTTAATAAACTAAGTTGTTAACACGCAGAGTTACGGATTAATCCTCACTTTAAGAGGTTCATATCATTGATATTTTATAGGAATTCTAGAGTAGGGTGAGATCACGATAATCTAAGGAGAAATAATAAAGACATTGAGAATGCTCAAAGAATTGAGAAACTGATTGATTTCCTATCGAATTTTCAGTTCACAGTACCTATACCATTCATGAAATGCTACGGAACTATTCATTTCTCACCATCATGTAGCAGTAGAAGAGGGCTTTCCGGCCGAAATGTCACTTTAAGTTTTGCACGCCTTTAATTATGCTCAAATTATTATTATTATTATTATTATTATTATTATTATTATTATTATTATTATTATTATTATTATTATTATTATTATTATTATTATTATTATTATTATTATTATGCTACCAATAGTCTACAGTATAGGTCAGCAATAATCAGGTTGGGTCAGTTTTGAAGGAAAAAGAATGCAGAACAAAGTCATCTCCGTACATGCTATGAACGGCCCTGGAGGGATGGAAGTTAAAGGCTTCAACTACCCGTAACCTCAGCACTCGGTGGGTAGAATGGTTAGCTCTGCGCTCGTACGTCTTTTTCCCCAGGAATTAACCTGGTACTCTATTTTGATGCAGGCTGAGTGAACCTCAGGATCATGTGCACCTCCGGACGTGGAAATCTCGTTTTTTAAATTTTACGATTTCCTTACGGGGAATCGAACCCACGTCCTTCCGGGTAAACCGAGCATGCATTTACAGCCTCGGCCAGGCAGTCCCCGGAGAAGAAAAAGATGATGTTTAGTCACAGAGGTAAGAACAGCTTATGGAATTCTATGAGACGGTGATGAGACTCGGTTTTTAATTATTTGAAAGTGAGAGAAGTAAAAGAACTAGATGTTCGGAAATTAAGATCGGCATGAGAGCCCCAGTCGCAGAATAAAACTTCGCCAGGGGAGGGTTTGTATACAGAGCTTTGAGCTGACTGGATCGGGCCATAGGAAGTGAAACCAAAAACAAAAAGAAAAATCACGGCACTTAAAGTCCTTGAAAGGGCCTTGGCCTTCCCAGCGACCGCTGCTCAGCCCGAAGGCCTGCAGATTACGAGGGGTCGTGTGGTTAGCACGACCTATCCTCTCGGCCATTATTCTGGGCTTTCGAGACCGGGGCCGCCATCTCACCGTCAGGTAGCTCCTCAATTCTAATCACGTAGGCTCAGCGGACCTCGAACCTGGCCGGGAATCGAACCCGGGTCCTCCGGGTGAGAGGCAGGCACGCTACCCCTACACCGCGGGGCCGGCAGTCCATAGGAAGTAAGCTACTATGAAATTGGATGAAACCAACGGTGTGTTTGTGTTTGATCCTGATTTCCCGGCATGGCTCTCAAGCCGGTCTTAAGTCTTGTACAGACTTAGCAATACCGCCGCGCAAGGCCCGTTGCGATTCGCCCGCGAAGTGATCTGATTGGCTAAATCCAGCGGCCGATAAAATGAAAACGGGGCGAGTTATCGAATTATTTGTCTCAAATTATTTATCACCATGACCAACCCTCCAACACTCATATACCCGGTTCATGTTGTGTCCAACCACCCTCTATATCATGCAGCTACTTCGTTCGTTCTCACCGGCTTAAGGACTGAAAATAGAGTCTACAATGAAGGTATATGAATGTATGTTTGTACAAACGGTATGTGTGCCAGTGCATGAATGTGTGGGAACGTGTGAGTTAGAAAGGACCGGTGTGGCATTATCGAGTATTACCACTGAGAGGCACTTCCACACGCTGTTCCCAGCGTACACAATATTCAATTCACCACTTTCACGAAGCCATATAAGCAACATACACAACACAGGAGTAGAGCGGGCAGTATGTTGCAGGCTTCGACAGCCAATATGATGCAGGGGTCATAGTTTATTTCCTTGATTTATTTTTTCGATTCCGGTCTTTTTAAACGAATCTAGAAAATCATTTTAGGATGTCTCTATAGGTTACTTGTAAAACTATGTACTGGTAACAACATTGCGATAGTAAATATTTGAATTGTATACTGTTCAGAAACACTGCTTTGAACTAGCGACTGCAAAACTAGAGCAAACTATACAGCTCAACGGAAGGCCGCGACCTGCGGATATTTCTTGTCTTTATCAATAGTTTAAGAGTACTAAAGTAGGAGCATGTTTCTCCGGAAGTACAGAAAATCTGAATTATCTGAACGGGATCTTGAGAGGTTAATGAGAAAGCAATCCAATGAAAAGACATTTTCTTCAAAATCAAAACAACTTAAAGTTGCAGATTATTAGATTGTGTCGAATACATATTGTACATGCCGAAGAGACGTTAAGTACTCAACAAAAATAGTCAACCGAACACCAGCTGGAACCAAACCCACAACCTTCAGATTTTACATCCGATACTATGCATTTGAGCAATAGTGG
The DNA here is from genome assembly GCF_040414725.1 of Anabrus simplex. Taxonomy (NCBI): domain Eukaryota; kingdom Metazoa; phylum Arthropoda; class Insecta; order Orthoptera; family Tettigoniidae; genus Anabrus; species Anabrus simplex. Next base: position 1,371,177,120 of record NC_090265.1, read on the forward strand.
CCATGCGATTTCTGATTTGTTGGGATCTGAGGTAAAGGTTTGCTACTATTGCCAAAACAATTGTAGAGTTTACGGGTGTGCTGTGAGTGGTTCGTTCAAGCTGAATAATAATGTTGAGGTGCTGGAAGTTCATCTCTCAAGATTTCTTTAACGTACTCATAAATCTCCCGAAATAAGGCTGGCATAGTTTATCACTTCAAATACCCCGGATTGAGTCGGGAATGAATTTAACCAACTTGGGCTCATAAAACCAGGGTTCTACCACCTCAACCACACCACCCAATTTCAAGTGAATATTTACCATTCACTACCGCATTAAAACATATTTTCAGCTTATTAGTTCGTATCCAGTACATATTGTGCATATCGAAGTGATATTAATTACATTACAAACATTGCCAAGGATTCACGTTCAATGCTGCACAATTGAGCTACATTGGTTTAGTATTTGCATTCTCTTGGCTGGGATATGAGCTGCAATTCTGACGCTATTGCTGAGTACGCTAGTCCCTCACAATGAGTGATATGTACTGAATATTTATTAGATCGTGTTGAGTTCATATAGCACATACCTATGGATATTAACTACAGAGCAAACATGGATACCATTGTAATATATCTTCTTTTGTTAGGGACACAGGTCTGATACTACTCGTAGCATGGAATATGTAATAAGTCTATCAGCGGAAACAGCTAACTGAACTACAATAAATAGATTTCAGATTTCATGTCCTGATATTTCCTTGTCATACTCGGGAAGTACACACGAAGCTAAAATTCGGGAAGATGACGAATTTATGAAACCAAAGAGTTGTATTACACGTTTTTGACGGGATCTTGGATTCCGAATAATGTTAAAACAGTTAAAACTATTAAATGTGACCAGCAGGTCTCTCCAGTATCTTGAAAATTAAGCTCCTTCACTTTACAGCGAATAAATATGAAAATTTAATGTGACGTTTTAAACGCCATTTATTAGCTTGTTTTTCTGTTGTTGTACTTTTCCTTGTAGCTCTTTATAAGCCAGTGTCTGTTCATCAAAAATTCTAATAGCTTATAATTTTAATGGTTTAAAGGGGAGCCCATCGTTTACAGTATCTGCACAAACAACTGACTAAAAGTTCCTAAAAAGCTCGTCTCCTTGTCTGAATATGGATACTTGCACAAACATAAAAATAAACAGGATAAACACAAAACGTGTACATTATAAATTTTGTTACTAAAAGGCACGAAACAGCTATTAACTCCAATTGGTACCACAATAAGCGTTGTACAAACCGATATATCATTTTAGTCATACACATTAAGACATGACCACTGAAATGGAACTTCTTGCTTATGGCGTAGAACAGTTATAAATAACAAAATCTGCCGTAAACTCACAGTATAAAGATTCAGCATTACAACAAAAATTTATCTCATGCAGTAAAAATGAACAACGTATGTTTTCATTTCTGTATATCAAGCTTGCCAAGCGATTCACAATCGTTTGGGAAAGGAAGGTGAGACCAATGGAGGAGGGTAAGTAAGATAATGCAAACAACTATTGTATTATACCACAGGATCTTACCTTCGTATGAATCAAAAACTGAAATATTCTCTGTGAGGGGAGAAGGCAGTATGTGTGTATAACACAGCGCCAAAGGGAAACATTCTACCTGTACTGTGTCCATGGTTCCACTTTATGGGACAATCGCCAGGATTAGTTGATTCAAAGAATTGGAAAAATCAAAAGGAAAGAAGCACGATTTGTTCTGGTGATTTCCGACAAACGAGTAGTGTTGTGAAAATGTTGTCATCTTTGGGCTGGGAAGACCTGAGAGTAAGTAGACGAGCTGCTCAACTAAGCGGTCAAAATCAAAAGGAAATATTGAGGCAAGTATTCATTTAAAGGAAAGGGAATTCGAAATTGGAATAGTTTACTAAAGGAGATGTTCAATAAATTTCCAATTTCCAATTTCTTTGATATCATTTAATAAAAGAATAGGTAAACAATTGAAATTGCATCTGCCACATGGGTGACATCCATAAATGCAGTTCAGTGGTAAATGAAATTAAAGGAAATGACGCATTAATTCGGGAGGAGATGTAGTAAGCAGTGTAACCTAGGTTGACTACTTGGTCCTAATGGCAGACAGAGCCGAAAGCCGGCAACCAGATGTCTTGGAAATTGAGGAGAGATTCAGCGAAAATGGTATGAACTTACGATTTTTAAAAATAAAGTGATTCCAGTTGAAAAGAAATACAACAGGAATACACAATTTGAACACGTAAATTATTTTAAATTATTGGCATACGTATTATCCCAGAATGATAGTATAGTAAGTGAATCTACATCAAGGTTCAGCTAAGCTAATGCTGTGATCTCGCTGCTGCATTCACCACTGTTCTGTAAGAAATAAGTCAGTTCTAAGACTAAACTATCTTTACGTTGGTCTGTTTTCAGACAAAAAAATTGCCAAAGGGAAGTGAAAAATGGGCGGATTCAGGATATCTTATTTATAAGCTGGAAGTAGCAGACATGAAGGATGTGAGAATATGGTGTAAATTGGTGGGTAGAGTGGCTGGAGGGTATGTGGAATGGGACCATAAAAAATAAGATGGGAATGCATTAGATGGATGAAGCTGTACGCAAAAACCGGATTCGGCAGTCGGCTCATGTGAGGTGAATGGAGGAGGACGGGTTATCCCGTAGAACGGTAAACATGAGGGACAAGAGAAGTACAGGGACACCATCGCTACTACAGTCAGACTTAGCTTATAATGATTAAAAGGTAGGAGGTGTGGAACTAAAAGGTGCTACAGAAGTAATTCCAAGAAGAGAATTGTGGTCACGTAGAGTTATTTCACAGGGTTAGCAGATTGAACGCTGAAGGACATAACAATATATCGGGTGATACCCTTGCGCCTACTGATTTTGTTTTATGCAGCCCAACTAACCGGCGGTTTTATCGTGGAAACATCGGCCGTTCTGGTACGAACAGAAAAAGCAAACACGTAGATTTTTGTATTTACCGCCTAACTATAATAGGAAGACGTTATGCTGTAATATTATTATTAAAACCCCCTCGTGTGTGCTTCTACAATTGAGGCGTCTAGTATCAAAACCGGCCAAGTCACAAAATTTACGAAAATGAGTTAAGGTTATCAATTTGAAGTAGAAGTATAGTACTATCAGGTGAAATAAGAATATGCTTTAAAATCGTCCATGTCTTCATGTTATAGAGCACTGAATTCTCGGTCGTGCAACAGAATCGGCCAAGTCATGCAGCCAGTGAATTCAAAACCGGCCAAGTCAAGGAACAAGCGACAATCTTTATGATGCAGCATTATTGTCTGGAATCTTGTGTTGTTAGATTAAGCAACAATGTGATAATATCAGTAGGTAAAATCGTTCCTTGTAATGTATATTCTTTGAAGTCATAATATTTTGTTTTTGTTCGTTTGCAACACTGATTTACGTATTCGCGGGCTTCTTACCGTCATTGGCGCCAAAGCAATCCTATTTCCGGTGTGCTCGTATTTGGTCATTATTGTGTGCTGTACCGTGGATATTGTTCCAAGTGGTGAACTGAAAGATTTACTTTCATACCTTGTAAAGTTGTACAAAATTGCAACAAAAACGGCCAAGTCAAAATTTAAATTAACAAAAAAGATGGGTTAATTATGAGTTAGATTTCTCAAAACAGCGGAACTTAAATATTAAACCATTCAGGATATAACTGTGAAAAAAAAAATTTCTGACCATCATTGCTTTGTCTCTACAGGTTTTTCGTCCATATTGAAAAATATGCCTTGAGTGACTTGGCCGGTTTTGATACTAGACGCCTCAATTGTAGGGGATTAATCTTGGTTACCCTCTTCAATTGAAGATCCTCTTCGTGGTGGGGGGGACTAGTAGCTCCTTTCTTGCGATGCCGAGTGGAGCCCTACTGGGTAACCATTCGGTATACAAGGAGGAGGAAGCTAAAGCACCACCCAACCCTAAGGTGTAACGCGACCCGTGCCGATGGGGTGCATGGCACATGGGAGATGTGTCTTGAACGGAGCCTTCGAGATACTTGACGCCCCCTCGAAGTAAGTAGCCTTACCGGGGTATGCGGGGCTCTGCCTGGGCGGACATATATTTCCCTAGCTCCTCGTGGGACCTAAATGAGTACTGTAGCTACCCATAAACCGGAGAGCTCTTCTGGGGCCTCCGAGAGAAACACCAGTTCAACAACCGATGGGGACTCTTCGGAGATACCCTCGGATAGTACGACCTCGACAGTAAGAGAGCTCACTCTAGAGGTGAGCAATCTACTAGTCCAGAAGAAGAAGAAGAAACAGCGCTCCGGCGCTGAGAAGAGGAGGTATAAGAAGGCTTTAAAGGCCCGGGAGCAGGCCAAAGATGGCCAAACTCTTGGAGCTGAGAGGCCTTCTACTGCCATGACAGCGACGACTGTGGGGGGATCCAATGGGCACAAGAGGCGGGACCCTGAAAAGAGCTCTGCTTCTAGGGCACAGAGGACTCCACCCACCAAGACGCCAGTGGGGAAAGGACTTCTGTCGGGGGCAACCCCAGAAGAAGATCGGCCGACCCACAAAAAAAAAGGTGTAGTATGCTAGGATAGCTAAAGCTGGGATCAGGATGTCCATAGTACCTGTAGGATATCCTGACTAGCAGCTAACCGAGAAACAGGTAGAATCTGTGGAGGAGGCTATCACCGATCTGATAGACGGGCTTCCGGAGCAGGGGCCCATTAAGCCTCAGTTCCTGGACTGCTATCTGTCGAGAGGTGCGGCCGTCATTATCTCAGAGAATGATGAGACTGTAGCATGGCTTTCTAGTCTTGTTACAGGTCTACAACCGTGGGAAGGAGCCAGGCTCACAATTGTGGGCATGGATAAACTCCTTTCCTATAAGAGAGTCATGGTCTGGATACCAGGACAACCAAAGGACAATAACGTCCTTTTGGGAAGAATGGCACGCCAGAACCATGGCTTAAATCCCAACAGCTGGAGGGTCTACGACCGCAAGGAGGAGAAGAGAGGTGTCCGACTTGTGGTCAGCATGGACTCCAGAGATGTGGAGAAAGTGGTGGGAAAGAAGATCTTCTGCGGGGTGCATGCTGCTACCTTCACCTTGGTGGAGAGCAAGCGCGACAAGCAGAGGACCAACCCCACCACAGACAACACTGAGACTAGCAGGGGCGAAGAGCGGGAGCCCGGACAGGAACCGGGGCCAGCCAAGCCTCAGGATTCATCGCGGGAGACGGAGCTGCACATTCCGGAGACCGCATAAGGTAAAGTATTGCATGAAAGTAAGGAATGATTACTTTCATACAAGCAAACATACAACATTGTATAGCGGCCTCTAGGGTACTTATTAGAAGTATCCAGAAAGGCAGGTTTTCGGTCGCCCTGATACAAGAACCCTGGGTTAGAGAGGGGCATATCATGGAACTAAGATGTGCAGGCTTCACTCTATTCAGTGGAATAGCAGAGGAAAAGCCTAGAGCATGTATACTAGTTAAGGATCATAACGCTTGGGCTATACCAGGCTTCATTACTAGAGACCTTGTAGCAGTTCTAGTGAGATATGAAGAGGGCGGACAGCCAAGAGATCTGGTTGTCTGTTCTGCATATTTCCCAGGAGACTCTGAACCTCCACCCCCACCGGAGGAGTTCAAGAGACTGGTGATATACTGTAGGAAACAAGGACTAAACCTCATAGTAGTTTGTGACGCCAATGCTCACCACAGCATTTGGGGAAGTAAACACACAAACCGAAGGGGAGAGAACTTCATAGAATTTCTATGTACAACTGATCTTGAGATCATGAACATAGGTGATACCCCTACCTTCATCAATAACAGGAGTGAGGGGATCATAGATCTTACCCTGGGTTCCATGGGAATCATACAGGAATTTAAAGTCTTTAAGTTTCTTTAGAACCTTCCTTGTCAGACCATAGGCACACTGTGTTTCATATAGAGGGTTCCTTCGAGATCCCATCTTACAGAAACCCTAGACGAACCAACTGGACGTCTTTCAGGGAGGACGTGAGGAGGGGACTGGAAGGAGGACCCTCAAATAAAATTAAGAACAAAGAGGAGCTGGAGCTCAGTGTGAGCTTTCTCACACAAACACTGGTTACCTCTTATGAATTAAACTGCCCAGTTGTTAAGGCAAAAAGAGCAACAGGGAGTTTCAAGTGGAACAGTTATCTTGAACACCTGAGGAGAAACACAAGAAGGCTCTGGAATAAATACGGGGAACTTCAGGATCAAGAAAGCCTAGATTCTTATAAAGAATCACAAAGAAGGTATAAGTCAGAAGTCAAAAAGGCTTCTAGGAAATCTTGGAGACAGTTTTGTGACTCCATTGAAAGTCAACATGAAGCGGCAAGGCTTCATAAAATTCTAACCTTGGATGGAAGGGCAAGGCTGGACTCACTGGAGTCACCTTCGGGTGGATACACATCCACAGAGAGGAAGACCCTGAACTTACTGCTTGATGCCCACTTTCCAGGTTCAGCAGTCACGAGCAGTGAAGTAGAATCGAGCGGATCCTTCAGACCCGATAGAAGTGGCTGGAAGGAAGCCGCAGAGATTGTTACCCACAGAAAGGTGAAGTGGGCATTAGAATCTTTTGCCCCTTACAAAAGCCCAGGAATGGATGGGATCTTCCCGGCGCTTATTCAGGAAGCGGGTGAGGTCCTTATACCATACCTGGTCAGAATTTTTAGAGCCTGTCGCACTATGGGGTACGTGTACTCCTTGTGGCGTCAGGCGAAGGTAGTATATATACCTAAACCCGGAAGGTCTTCATATACTAGACCTAAGGATTACAGACCCATCAGTCTAACGTATTTTCTTCTTAAGACCTTGGAAAGACTAGTGGATAGATATATCAGGGAGAAAGTTTTAAGAGACTGTCCCCTGCATCCTCATCAACATGCATATCAACCAGGGAAGTCGGTTGAGACGGCACTACACCAGCTAGTTTCTAGGCTGGAGAGTGCCTTGGATCAGCAACAACTTGCTATGGTTGTATTCCTAGATATAGAAGGGGCCTTTAACTACACATCTTTGGGCTCCATAGAACTCTGTCTAGAGAGAAGAGGAGTGAGCAGGATGCTCATAAAATGGATTATGGCCTCGCTGCAGGGCCGTCAAGTTCTGTTTACCCTCAACGCAGTTATGTTGAGAGCTAATATAGACAGGGGGTGTCCACGGGGAGGAGTATTATCACCAACATTATGGTGTCTGGTAGTGGATGAACTACTTACCAAGTTAAATGTTGGAGGAATTTACGCCCAAGGCTATGCAGATGACATTAGCCTGATGGCGGTGGAAAATTTCCCCAGTACGGTTTCAGAGCTCGTACAGAGCTCCCTACGTAGGGTGGAAAGATGGTGCCACGACACGGACTTGTCGGTTAATCCCGACAAGACGGAGCTCGTGGTATTTACCAGGAGGAGGAGGCTAGACGGACTGTCAGAGCCTTTCCTATTTGGGAAAAAATTAGTTAAGACAACCTCAGTTAAGTACCTAGGGGTAATCCTTGAGGCAAGACTGAGCTGGAAGAAACACATAGACCATAAGGTGGAGAAGGCTCGCAAGATTATGTGGGCCTGTCGCAGGGCGGTTGGAAAGACTTGGGGCCTAGGACCTAAGGTGGTCCATTGGCTCTATATTTCTATTGTACGGCCCACGATCACCTATGCATCTTTAGTCTGGTGGCCAGGCTCGGAGAGTAAACCTGTGACCACCAAGTTAAACAGTGTCCACAGACTTGCGTGTCTAGGAATAACAGGGGCACTGGATACTACACCATTATATGCAATGGAGGCCATCCTAGGTCTTCTCCCCTTATATTTATATGTTAAGGAAATAGCGGGAATGAGTGCCTATCGCCTCTGGTCACTCGGAGGATGGTCCTTCAAGAATCCGAATAGAGGTCATGCCTGTATTCTCACAAGGCTTCACCAGACCTGCCTTATGACAATGATGATTGGGGACCTGATGAAGCCTAGTTTTAATTTGAACTATAAATTCACAGTGGTGATACCCACAAGGGATGAGTGGGCCGCGGATGCTGGGGCCCGTTTTAGGTCTGGGGGATGTACATGGTACACAGATGGCTCGCGGACAGAGACGGGCACAGACGCCGGGGTCTGGGGGCCTAAGACAAGGCTCTCCCTATCTATGGGTAAATACGCTACTCTTTTCCAGGCCGAAGTATACGCAATACTGGCCTGTGCTGTATATATATGGAAAATGCCTGGACACAGAAGATGCATCACTATTTGCAGCGATAGCCAGGCAGCGTTAAAAGCACTATGTGCAGTTAAAACAACATCAAAATGGTATGGGAATGCCAAAGGATGTTAGATCAGCTGTGTGAACTTAGCTCAGTTACCCTATTATGGGTCCCTGGGCACACAGGTATCAGTGGAAATGAAGAAGCTGACAAACTAGCGAAACAAGGCTCAAAAGGTCCTTTTATAGGACCAGAGCCCTTCCTGGGAGTGTTACTCCGAAGCGTGAAACTGGTAATATCCCAGTGGACAAAGCAGTCTCACTTAGACATTTGGAAGAGGTTAACTATAGCAAGGCAGGCACGTGAACTTATCAAAGGGCCTAGCCAAAGTTATAAAAAGGTCCTGATAAATTTGAATAGGACCAGAATGCGAATGGTAGTTGGACTGTTGACAGGCCACAATACCTACACATCATGAAAATCAGTCAGGATCCGATGTGTAGAAGATGCGGTAGGGAGGAGGAGACCTCCGCGCATGTGTTATGTCAGTGCGAGGCTCTTGCAAGCACTAGACATCGATATCTTGGCTCACATTTTGTGAGCCTGGAAGACATCAGGAATGCCAACATCCGGACACTGGTATCCTTTATAGGAGCACTAGGTCTGGACTAGGCAAACCCGTTTAAGGGACACAAAGGGTCTTCATAGACCTACGTGTGGAGCTCTGCGAAGACAGGGCTCACCCATTTCTTATCTATCTATCTAACATTATTAAACAACGGCAATCACGAATGCTCTCTCTAAATTATATGAAAATGAAACGTGTGCGAAACACGAAAAGCCCAGTATGACCGTATTAAAACCATTAAATGAGCTACAATCTGCACACATTTTGTCGCAGTGCACTACAACGTAAATGCTACGGTCAAGGAAAGCGAACAGATCTTGCGTGTGAAGTGTGAGGTTTGAATCTTGGTCGGGGATACTTTTTAATTTGTTTTCATAATTGTTACCTCAGTGTTCGTTAAATATCGTCTATTATGCATATATTCAATAACTGACAGTGAATGTGGCCGAACGAAGGACCGATTTTTCATCAAGTTAGGATAAATGCGGAATAGGGAGTAGGGAGAGCCAAACTAAAGTTTAGCTACGGTGGCAAATGTTTGATGTGATGACCTGCTTGGTATATGCACTTCTCAGCCTGTCGTATCCAGTGAAGATTGTCAGCACTCCGCTAGGCGGTTGACGGTTCAATTATTGTGGAATCGGAATTCGTCTGAGAACAAGATTTTCGACAGGAATTTTCCATCATTTTCCACATTTCCCAATACCCACTGACAGAAATATATTCGAGCTTCGAAATCTCGCTTGTGGAGCTCTTGGTGTAGATGGAGATGGCTGGGGTGATATTTCTGTGCATGCTGTGTTCACCGTACGGACAGCTGGCTGATTTGCACCTGTTGTGCAATCGCCCGTGTACTCCTGTGTGGATTATTGCAAGCTGTGTCCAGGACTGCCTCCTCATTCACACCAGTTGTTACAGTTTTATCTAGGACAGGTGGTACGCCTAATCTTTAAATCAGGCCTGATGTCCGTACAACTCTTACAGCACTGCTGAAAGTCTATGCCAGGGCCTCTCAAACGCCCAAAATCTCACGCGTGCAGACAGTAGCGCAGAATTCCTGTGCACAGTGCATCGGTCCCGCTCGGCTCGGCTCGGACCAACAATTCGTCTCTGGGCTACTCGGCTAAGCTCGGCTCAATTCGGGTCGACTCGGCTCGGATTTGGAGCCCTATGGAGCAAGTGAGGAAGAGGGAGACAGACAAAGCGAGCGTGACAGGCGTGGGGAAAGAGAGAGACAGCGCTATTACTTCAAATCGAGGAGTGGGAGTCTGCACTCTGGTCAATCAAGCGAAGTTATCTTTTGCAGCGTGCACAATGCATGCACCAGGCGCATGCACCCTGAGAAGTCCTGGTCTATGCAGTCGGATGGCACCTGTCTGGATGCTTTTCCTGGTACAGCGTAGTGCCTGACACGCATTTTTCCTAGCTTTCCCATAGATAAGGAGCATGTCCACGTATTCATCCACATAAAGCATGTCGAATGATTGAAGTGACTCATTCAAGCCGTACAGCAGTGCAGCGCACAATATCAATAACAGCGGCGTTCTACTGTGTGCATGCGCCACACACGGTCCTGTGCTTAAGTATTAAAACATCATATCGATGCAAAAAGAGCTGAAAGATATTGCACCCATAAGCGAATTTGCCTAATTTAATTCACAATTAAATTGAATATTTCGCATATGAGATACCACCGTGAGGCTGTGAAACGAGCAGTCACAAAGGAACTTTCTGGCGCCAGCCTGACGGCGAGGAGAATCCATGAAACTCTTCTCGGAGCACGACCAACTTGTAAACCATCCTAAGGGCTCCTTCCAATAAATTTTATGACACCGCCTAGGAGCGGCGACTTGCTGTTCGTTCTCACGAGAAAAGCACGCATTGAAGCCTGACCTACTTAGCTAGGACAATAGGGGACAACGACAATAACCGCCAATCCTTGGGAGGAAGCGGAAGCACCCACGTTTGGAAGGGCGCGAAAGTCTCAGCCAATCAGAAAATTCTAAATTTGAATGAGCTGTCATACCGGGAAATCTACAGTCAGTATCTCGCGATCTGAAGCCCGGTGTGATAGTGAAAAACAGTGTCCTGATTTCTTTATAATATTTGGTGAATTATCAGTGCGAATCTGTGGTAAATTAGTGCCTAATTGATAAAATTTAACTTCACACGGAGGAGTAATAGGACCCAGAGGATGGAGCTGTCATGGCAGGATGAGGCCATCCACCGGAAGAAAATAACACCAGTGACGCGCGCCGTCGTGTGGATTATCCTGTGATCATTTCCCGCGGCGCAATATCACATGTGAGTCAGACAAAATTTAGGAAGTTTTGCATATGAATTTTGAAAACCATAACCTACGGATGTACGAGAAAGCGCTCCCGAGGACTAGATCATTACGCCACATCCCTTCCACGGAACTATTTTCCAGGTGGTGGGAGGAATCTTTACAAAAAACCAGCGACCAGAGGGTCGAATTCTCAGTCATTCCAAGTTCTCAGTCGTTCTCAGTTCTCAGTTGTTGTCTTGAGTACTTTTAGTGTTACTTCAGTATTCTCAGTGAATCTGCGTTTTGACAGAGTGACAGAGTGTGTCAGCAAATGCATTTAGTCAGCTTTATTTTGGCTGGTAAGAAAGCGATTAGACACTTGTAGGCATTTTTAGAAAGCCTTGTATTATTTACTTGGGAGAATAGCATTTCAGGAAATGAACACGTTAACAGACTTTTACTGTAAATGCAGGGAGAATAGGCAAGAATTATACTTTCAACTCAAATGAACTCACATTACGAGTCGAGAGGAACAAATCCATGTTTTCAGCATATTTACATAAAAACATTTCTAACCAACTGGTAGTTTCACATGGGTTATCAGCGTAAAGTTTCCTCCACAACATAAACTGTATTTTTAGCTTGCTTCTACCATTCAACAAACTGTTTGGCAAGCGAGAGATTTACGGGCAGAAACTAGTAAAGACAGATAGGGAGGAGTATGACTTTTCTTCAATGAGGGCCGCAGTAGTCAACCTGGAGCAAACAGTTATGTCCCGTGGGGTTAATGTTCTGTAAGCTGGCAAGGTAAACAAAGCTGAGAGAGGCGAGCAGGCCAGCAGGTGATTTCCAGGTAGATAGCGAGGCGACCGTCCAGCTTCACAACAGGAGTCTGCAGTGGCATCTTCTAACTTTCACTGGAGTGAGAGAAATGCGAGTGTTTTATGCTAATATAAACGTGTGTCACGGCATGGCAAGAATGTGTCAAATTTGCGTGTGTAAAAATCTGGAATACCACATCAGCTTGAAGATGGAATTCTAATTTCCACCATGACCGGGGCCGGAGGGTGAGCTGACCTGCCTCCACCACACAGGTATGAGCATCATTAGATAATGTAAATAAATATGTAGGACCGTGGCAAATCGATGATCAATGTATTTAAAGTATTAGGTAGGATTGTAAATAATTCACGGTTGATATTTGTAACTATAATAATAATAACTATAATAATAATAATAATAATAATAATAATAATAATAATAATAATAGTAATGATAATAATAATAATAATAATAATAATAATAATGTTTATGTTGCACTTTCAGCTAGGATTATTTTTGCATTTTGTTAGGTAGATGTTTGTTTGCGTGTTTTTATGGTTGATTTCGGTAGTATGTCACTTTGACAGTTAGGAAGCTTTGATATTTGATCTACGAGTGTAATGCCAGTTTTATTATTATTATTCATCATGTTATTTAGATCGACGGTTTTGAGTCATACTTTTGTTGGAGTTTTGATGTTGTAGACGCCGTCGCGATGTTTTCAATGTTTCTTTTGGCTATTTTGCGCATTTCAGCTTGTTTTAGTTGCGGAATCATCCTTCAGATGACCGGTTTTGATTGTACTTATCCCGCGTATTTTGCGACGATTTTTGGTATACGCGAGTATTTTTATTTCTGTGTAATTGCGGTTACGCATGTCTCAACATCTGTGTTTTGAGAGGCAATCTCGTCATATTAGAAACAGTGAGCGCCATTGATGAGTCAGCTCTGAGATTTTTGTGATATGTTAAGCAGTGAATGATCGAGAGATCGAGCTAGATGATTAATATCCCTGATGATCTACGTTGACAAGGGAAATATGATATTTGGACCATGTCTTGAATTGTCGTAAGAAGCCGTAATGTGCACGACAGATATTTTTGCCCGCCGGATACGAGCGAGGCTGTATTCTGAGAATAATGAATAATAATGACGTCGAGAATTAATGAGTAAATAGAATTGTGAAATGAAGAATTTAACCACGAGTGTTAAATGTGTTACGACATGGGTTATGATACTACAGGCGGGAGCCTGTATTTGTTTAAATAATTCCAGGGAAAGTAGATGCTCGGCAAATAATGCTAGCCAGTGTACAATGTGAACAGAGCGACGAGTCAATGTGTTTTGGATAATTATGTAGAGTCATGGATGCCATGAAATAACAGTAATTTGTCCATCAAGGTTAAATAGTATCATGTCCAGACATTTATCGTCTGAAATTTGAGATTGCCGTCAAATTCGCAATATTTTGCTACTCGCAGCGGGGTATATTTGTCTGGAGACTCCGAGTTTGTTTTGCGCATTCTATCCTTGTTAATCTCCAGTAGGCCGCGATGGTGGGATCTAGTTTTGCTTATTTGTCTTTCTTTTTGATTGTACTTTTACCGTGTATTTGTAGGATGCAGGCGTATGTGAATTATTTATATTTGATATGTTGTAAATAGATAGGAGTAGATAGGCTAGTTTGTTTTGATCCCTGTATTTTCTTTGTCGGAGCAGTGTTTCTCCGTTAATTAATGTAATGTTGTAAATAAGATTTCAGATGTTAGGTTTATGAATCATCGATTATGTCACAGTCGAAACAATAGTAGTGGTATGCTCATACCAGGCATTTAAGTAATTACCAAACTTTCCTTTAAAAAAAAATCCACTACATTTTATTTAGAAATGAAGCGATCTTTAAATAAACCAATTGTATAAAACTGCCGCAATGAATGGTAAATAAGATGGCATCTGCCTCCATCTAGTGGTGGTACCACAAAATCTATGAATTGATAATGAAATGCAGTTAGCGGCAAAGTCAATAGAAATTTTAATGTACAGGGATCGCTATCATTCGATAATGTTAACATCAGGCACTTGGACTAATTTTTGGTTTATTCTTAAGAAGTCCAGTCTATCACAGACATGCAAATGAAGTTTAAAATTTAGATGAATGGTTGGATACACTCAGAGGTATGTTTCGATAATTAATTTTGTTTAATCATGAGGTTTTAAATAAGACAATGGTTATGTCGGAAATGAAGTGTGATGTTCATGGCTGTTCTGTTTTCTTCGAATTATTCCTTAAGTGATACACTTGCTTAGTGCAGTCCATGATTATTTAAATTTGGGTATTTTACCAAATGAGCCACATGTGATAAACATTTGATAACTCCTATGAGTCAGTGGTTTGATGGCATAACAAATTTAATTTACTTTATTGTGAGTCAACTATTTTAAATTTATTTTGAGAGATATTTTCTCCGTAATATAATTTTGTATTTCAAGAAGGTGGTCATTCTGACCAGAGTTTTAAACTGAGTCATTTTATTAACTTGAAGACATGTCAAGAGAGTTTGGAATTATTTTAATTAAGGTGTTTTGACCTTCAGTCAGTTATTTAGGCAGATGATGATTGTTTTGTAAGGCAGATCTTCAATCTGCAATTTTATTGGTCCCATTTATTTCATTTTGTTTACATTTTTCACTAGTTCAGTTTACGTTTCATTTTAGCATTTTGCATTTTGTTTTAATAAATCAGTCTTTATTTAAATTTTAATTCAGTCTTGGGTACCGTCATTTTAGTTAGTTTACCCCCCTCTTTTCATTTCCTCACTCCTTGATCAGCGGGTGGCCTCTCCGGGGATAACGGACGGGCACGACTGAGGAACAAGAGTCTACATGCAGCGGTGAGTATGATTTACATGTCATTTATTACAGGAGCAGCCGGCGCACAGAAGAAAGAAGAGATCACCGCAGTTGTTGCCTTAAAAGGGCACAATATAGGATTCTAACCATCAATTATATGTTACGTTAATTACCAGGTTAGAATCTAACCACATGCGCTTTCCTTCACCCGGTCATTAGGCACGACATATTAACATAGTAACACGGTAGAATGACGTAGAAAAAATATCTAAATGTTGTAATGCTTTTCGAAGGGACTATAGCAATTGTTGGGTGTGGTCATAATCGCTTGCATGCTGAACATACTTGGCATTAGTATCGCAGAGGATGCCAATATAGAAATATCGAACTTAATGACGTTTTCACACTTTTATTGGGCTGCAGAGATCAAAATAAATAGGCTTAAGAGAATCACCAGGTAGAGTGATGTCCATCTTTCCAGTAATTTCCCAAACACAATTAATTTTTAGTTCTAAGTTTCATTATTACAGTCCAGAATGGATTTCCCTACCGCATAAACCGAATTTTTTCCTGGTTGTTATCGAAATCCTTCCTACATTTCTTCCAGAAATCCCCGAAGATATATGTGGTCCTATTTCCTTCATTCATGTGCAATTCTCTACGTCACATCTTGTATCCTTCTTTTTACATCACTTCATGAAAATGTTGACTTTTCCCCAGCTTTACACAGAGTTATTCCAAGCCATTCCATTTCCATTTCAACTACAACATCCCAGCATGTCCTTAACCAGCTGGCTATACAGTTTATTCTGTAGAACTTTATACTTATCATGTCGTTTTACTTTCGTCTATTTTTCTCGTCTTGGAAACTCTCCACCCTTTTCCGCGTGTAGACAGGCTTTACTCTCTCTACACTGGGCTTCATGATATTTCACTTGAGATGAGACCATGATCTGTAATCAGTCCTCAGAATATCCGTCCATTCCCAATCGTTTCCTGGAATCCAGACTTATTTATTGCATACAGTAGTCTATTATGTATCGCCTGCAACTGCCCTCCCTTGTGAGCAGGTAAAAAGCCTTATTCAGGAATGGATTCACTGCTGCTAATCCCATACTAACACGGTTGTGCGGTAAACAGTTACAGTTCCTAATAATTTCCATTTATTCCCCTGTTGACCGATTACTTTCGCAAAATCTGCAGTTCTTTTCCCAATTCTTACACTGAAATTACCCATTAAAGCAATTTTTTCCTTGCATTTGTCCCTGAAGAGAACATCACTCAGTGCTTTATAAAACTTGTCTGCATCATCCTCTTCTGCTTCCTCATTTGATGAATACACTGAGAAAATTCTCGTCCTAATTCCTTTTCTCGTGAACGGCGGTTCGCGACGCGCCCTTCGCATACAGCAGAGTGAGCGAACAGACTCGGACGAGATTCGAATTCGTGACCTCAAGGGTATAAATCCTGTGATATGAAAAGTAGAAGGTATATAAACACATGTATATATTAAGGAAAATTGCAGGAGAGTTTGTATATGTCTATAATTCATAATTCATAAACAACAACAACAACAACAACAATAATAATAATAATAATAATAATAATAATAATAAACCAGCAATCATTCTTATTTGGGAGACTTTCGTATCGCAGTCGAAGTAACGGCTTCCAGGGGCATGGACTTCAGCGCAGAAGAAAGAAGAAAGAAGACTTCAGCCGTACGGGGTTCAGCTTCATCCCGTAGTTAAGTATTCAACCAGTGAATATTCTTGTTTGCAATATAAAGACTCAAAGACTTACAGCAAGATCTGAAAGAAATTTAAAAGTTGAATGGTGTCAGAAATGTGTATGTGCTTTGTATATATGTGTATATTATTTCAATGGTTTTTGAATATAAGTGATATTCAAACTATCTTTGCCAATCTGACCATACGCTCCGAGTCCTCATCCTGCCATATTCTTAGGATACGACACTTCAACTGCCAAATGCATTAACATCTTTCGTTCATGTACATGCTACCGTTTCCCTTATTAACAATCCCACCCAAACTCTGCTCTCCCATTTGAAAACCCGTTAAAATTTTTATATCTCCCATCTCGTTCCAGTTATATCCCTAACTCCAAAATCAGTAACTCCTAACACATCCAGATGTATCCCGTTTGCTGACTCATCCTCTCAAGGGGAAGTCTTGTTTCTAGGACGGACGGCTGGCTGATTTGCACCTGTTGTGCAATCGCCCGTGTACTCCTGTGTGGATTATTGAAAGCTGTGTCCAGGACTGCCACCTCATTCACACCAGTGTTACAATTTTATCTCGGACAGGTGGTACGCCTAATCTTTGAATCAGGCCTGATGTCCGTACAAATCCAGTCAAAATCCAAGCCATTGAGAAATTTCCACGCCCCATCAGGATCAAGAACGTGAGGAATTTTAGGAATGTTCCAGGTTTTTGTGGACCATTTCCCAAATTATACAGAGGTTGTATTTACCGAACAAGAACAATAAATGGTGTTGGAGTAGAAAATGAAATGAAAGGAATCGTTTAGGTGCAAGAAGGAAATGTTATCGAACAGTGTAAAGCTAGGATATCCCGACTTTGAAAGAACATTCATTTTACAGATGGACTTATCTACTTTATAGTAGGCATTGGTGCGATCCTGTATTAGGAATCTACAGATCAGCCAGCGAAGAGTTACCTGGCACTTTTCTGTCGTAAGTTGAGATCCCACTAAATAAGGTAAAACGTGACAAAATTAGAAATAGTCGCCAATGTCCAGTCATCAAAACACTGGAAAAGCATGATATGGGGTTTCCACGTTCCAATAAATTCTCTCAACATTTGATTCCATCTAAATGATGTTCTACTTTCTCTGTTAGGGGTGCAGATTGTAGTTACTGTAAGTTCAGTGGCGTAACCTGTTAGTAAGTAGGACTGATCTCCGACTTATCACTCATTATGTATTTTGAAATAGATACTTCCGTGTTCCTATGTTAGTTGTTACAATACTGTTTTAAGTTATGTCTTGAAATTATTATTATATTTTATATAAAATTGTCTCGTTCTTTATTCCATTAATGATGTTAGTAAGATAGTAATTTGGACAGCGTGTGCATCCACACGGTACTGTAAAAATAGTTTGCTTTGGCGCGTCCTCACGACAAACTAGTAGTAACCCACTACCCTTTAAAGTTTAACACTTACCTCCCTGCGGAGACCATTGCCAATCATACCACAGTCCACACTAACGAACACGAAACGAGAATTGCCATCGTCTACGATGAATGCTCGTGAAAACTGGCGTAAATGAATCCCACGTCCTTTTTGGGTCAGCTTGGCATATCCCATCTGAAACAGAAAATGTACAAATAATCAAAATGCAAGTCATTTGTAATATTATCTTCCTCTGGACATATGCACATTACCTCCATGAGTATGTAAGGATAGAACTTCAAACTACATTCCAATATTCTTTTCGCGAAGGATTGAAGAGTCTTAAATCATAAGGAACTATTGGCCGTTTCTGAAATCATCGCCATTTTGATGTGAGGTCGCTAGTGATTTATTTATATTTCCAGTGACCCCTAATTGGTTCAACGTGCGTACTAAGGTAATGACAAGATTTGCAAGAAAACTGGACTTACGATGTGATGTAAATGTGTTAGAAAAGGAACACCTAGGAGTGCGTAAGGAGGGAAATAACATAAGAAAGAAACGTATTCGCCTTGCAGTGGAACCTGTTGATATAAACACTCCGTGAAAATGTGGAACCTGTTGATATAAACACTCCGTGAAAATGTTGAACCTGTTGACATACACACTCCGTGAATAGGTGGAACCTGCTGATTTACACAATCCATAAATACAATACTGATAAATATTATTGTTTTATATTGTGCCGTTTCACAATTCTTTATAAGAGCTAGAGCAACAAAGATGGAGTCTCTGCGCTTAAAATCTCAAATAAAATACATTTAACGTCAGTACGGGCCAAATTATAAGTCTTTTCGTCAGTCGGTTACGGTAATAGCCGCGTTTAGAAGGCGCAGAAAAAAATGACAGATGGACATTATTTGAAACCATTATTCAAGAAAAAAGATGCTCATCTTTTATTATCTAATCTGACTTCGGTGTATTAAGAAGACGTAAAACTCATTTTAAAGGCATTATCCAGCGGAGCGATATATTGGAGATTTGGAAACGAAGATTAATTCCCGACTACACGCTATTTTGCGGAGATCAAGATTTAAACGCCGCGCGGGAGATTTAATACGAGAAACAATAAGAGATAAGATATACTACTGTGGAACTACGTCACGCAGTGACGCAAGCCCTTGATGAAATTTGCCCGACACCGTTTAACATTGAAAGACACTTACGGACCAGTAATTGAATGCATTTAGGCTGATAAAAGACGGCGGAAAGAAATTTATTTTCAAATCAGAATATACCGAATATATGTCTTAGACAATTCTGGACTATTCATTGATTTAACTGTGTCCCAGTAAAAACCTATGCAATCTGAGCAACGCAAGAGCTATAGTACTTGGAAAATGTCAGCAATGAGTCAAATATTCTATCATTGTTCTGTTCCATACGCACGAGTCTTCACCATGGGTCTGTAAGGAAGCAAGGCGATGCTGCTTGGATCCTGACGAGGCGAGACGATGTTGGCTGTCCCGGATGACCAGTGAGCGATGATGAGCCACGATGTACCCGACCACTTGTGGAGGAACCAGATGACCAGTTCCTAGTCTCAGATGACCGGAGAGGAGGAAACGCCGAGACCATCTTGAGCAAAGCTAAGTCCAATATCCAAGTCGTTTTCGTAAGTAAGAAGATATTATTTCTTTATTTGCTTGGTAATATTTATTTGTGCGAACACAGTGCGTAAATAAACATCTAGCTAAATTGATTGGAAGTAGGTACTCATCCGTATGAAACGTCAATTCCATTTGTAGGCGTGGTCACCAAGTGATGTCCCGATCGTAATGTTTTCCAGAGATATGCGTGAAGAGATCGCTAAAATTATTATTATTATTATTATTATTATTATTATTATTATCAGTGATGTGTAAAGAATGAAGTAGGCATTTATATCTGCGTGTCCTAAACTTAAGCAACGTCAAATTGTTCGAGATCATGCATAGGATTTGTGTTATGAAGGAATGGCAGTAGACTACTCCAAGTTACGTTAAATTTGGCACTATGACTGTAGTAAATAAAGTAGGCATTTTAGTAATGTCGCGGCACGTTGATGTGCAAGTCAAGATAATGAATTACGTGATGAAGTGATAGTGTGGTTATATGAAATAAGAGTAATAATTAACGCGTCATGGATATGATATAGAGTTGTTGATGATGTATGATGGTTGTAGTTATTGTTTCTTCGAGAGAGAGTCATAGTTGCATGAAATAAGGTCTCGTGACTTCAAATGTTATAATTGAGAAGGACACTGATTTCTCGCCAATTCCACGCAATGATTCTAAGCCTACGCATTTTATCTAGCTCAGGACATGATCTCGGGACGTGTAGTGCAATGTTTCTTTTATCCATATTAAGTTACCTGGAGAAGCATATGCTTACTCTGGATAGATTTGAGCCTTCACTGATTCGCTTAGGAAGATCTCGAGAACTCTCACTGAATAATTACATTTCTGTATAAATTTCAATCTATAGGCCGATCACTGGTGACCTAGGTTTTCGAAGGAGAATCATTTTCTTTTAGCTGGAGATAGTGTCATCCGATTAAGTAGATTTTCCATTGGTAGCATGTGTTATTATAACCCTCTATAACCAGTGTGGTGACGTTTCTTGCTACTTCGTACGCACGTAGTCTATGTCAATAAGATAAGGTCATATTACCTTAAATTCATGAATTAAATCTTGCGAAGATGTTACTTATTGGATGATTACGGCTTACAATGGACGTAGCTTAGCTCATGATGTGTAACACAAGGAAATATGAGTGTCTAAGAAGCGACTAGATAGGCAGAGATCAATATTTAAGACATGAAACATATACGTGTGTACTTGTCAGAACAACGCAAGAAGAGTTTATAATAGCCTTATTGATAGTCTTAAAACTACAGACAGCCAATCAGTCAGTGAAAATTTAAGTAATGTGACAGTTTTTAGAATAAATATCAGGTGTTAATTACCATAATCTAATGCGATTTCCAAGAATGGTTGACTTAAACAAATGGAACTCCATTTCTTGACTGAACTTTAGCTCAGAAATTCCATATGCGATTCTTTATTTCTCAAAGCAATACAACTAGAAAGACTGTAAATAATAGTTGATAGGAGTTTTCTTTTCTTTTCTGTGGATGCATCCTACATTTTTAATGTAAATAATTTTCATGTTTTATTTTCTTGCCAAGAAGGCACTTGTAAATACTATTAGCTGTGTTCAATTTAATTTATTTACTCATCACCCAACTCGCTAGGTGAATTGAAAGAGAAGGATAGGGCAGTTTCTTTTTAAGAATCTTCCCACATGTTACATGTCATTTACACTATTAATTGATGATTTCGGAGATGAATGAGTACTAAGAAAGGAAGCTATTTAAGCCGGGAAGGCATTCAATCATTTAGGGTGAAGTCGAAAGACGTGATTTTTCCAAAGTTATCGACGGACATGGATTACTAGGTCGACAATGAGTCACTCATTACAAAGGCTACTTCATTAGTAAAATTTTGAAATAATTTCTTGAATATCTGATTTAATATTTAAATAAATTTTGAATGGTGAAACCTAAAAACTCTTTCTCTGTGTTCTTAGCATAAGGATTAGTTGTAAGACTGTAGTAGTAACGATCGACGACGATTTCCTTAAGAATTAATGAGAATGGTACCTAACTAAATACGAGTAAGAGACGTCTTTCTGCGTTAGTTAGAGAATACCGTTGATTGACCTGGACGTTTTTCTGTTGCGGAACTCACACCCGTAGAACTCAGTCACCGGATTTATTGAAGTTAGAGCTAGTCTGGATCTCTTGTGTCCTTGCCTGGACGCGGGAACGGCGCAAGTAGAATATGGCGCCCAACGTGGGGCAATTTGAGAAAGACACCGTGGTCGAGAACCGTTGGTCGCCAAGTAGAAAATGGCGCCTCAACGTGATGCGAATGGAGGAAAACGCCATGGGAACTGTTGGTTGCAAACCAAATAGAATTTTTTTTGAGATACTCATATATGTGGAAATTCAAGAGAAAGTCGTCGTGGGAAGTCAAGAGAAAGAATACGACACAGAACTGTGAAGAGGTCGATTCCCATATGTAGCAATAAGAATGAGGAAAACATCGAGAAACCTAGTAAGAAGATGACAGAGATGATAGTCGAATGACAGGTCTTCGGTGCAATATTAGAATAAAATGGGAGAATTTACTCAAGAGAAGTGGGTAAGACGAAGGAGATATTTTAGAAACTAATGGATGAGGAATTATTGATGGTAACAGCAGGATGATTGCATGGAAATGGAGATGTGATACGGTAATTTCTTTACTGGACTGTTAGGCGTTATTATCTTATGGGATCGAAGTGGACACAGCAAGATATTAGACTGTGAGAACGAGTAGATGCCCAGTATAAATAATGGAACAGGAGAAAGAAGAAATGGATGGTTGCTCTGAAGAGGATGACAGAAAATAGTTGGTAGCAGTCAGAACTAGGAAAGAAGGATAGATTACTGCTAATATGTCAATGTATTTAGATGTAACTTAGATATAAGAGATAGATTGTAAGAGGTTATTTGAGTTATTTTCAGTTAAGAATTGGAGTCATAAGTACATAGTACCTCATATTTCCTAGTGTGATTGGGTCAACATCGTGAGCTGAATCAGATCCAAGTAGTGAAGCCTGCCTGTGTATTTGCTGAATATATATATATTGTTGATTGGAGTAGTGGGAGAGACATTGTTGGAGAACTTGAGTTGTGGAGAATTTAGGGAAACCATAGAGTTTATTAGGATTTTTAGAAGTTAGGATACTAATTGAATATCGATATGACGACGTTAAGCCATTTGAAAGCTCAATTTGAGGAGTATCAAAGGGAACAACGAGAAGAACAAGAACAGTATCGGAAAGACCAAGAAGAGAAACAAGAGAAATATCAAAAGGAACAGGAAGAGAAAGAAAGAAGACAGAAAGAAGAGCATCAGGGATTGTTGCAGGCTATAAAGGAAATGATGGAAGAAAACAGAAAGCGTGATGAAGAAGCTAGAAAGCGCGATGAAGAAGCTAGAAAGGAGAGGTTGGAAGAGAACAGGAAGCGCGATGAAGAAGCTAGAAAACGGGAGGAAGAAGCTAGAAGACGCGACGAGGAAGCTAAGAAAGAGAGGCAGGAAGAGATGAGAAAGCAGGAAGAGACGTTGAAGAAGATGATGGAAGAAATGAATAAGAAGCAAATGGAAGAAATGGCTAAGAAGCAGGAAGAAGAGAAGAATAAAGAGAGACAAGAACGAGAGGAGAAGGAGAAGAAGCAGGAAGAAGAGAGGAAGAAAGAGAAGCAAGAACAAGAGGAACGATACCAAAGATTTATGGAAGAAAAACATAAAGAAATGATGGAGGAAATAAGGAGAGGTCATCAAGAACAAAAGGAAGAAATGAAGAAATACCAGGAGAAGATGGAAGAGATCATAAAAATAGGATCCAGTGTGAAAGAAGAGATCATAAACAAAATAGATGAAAATTGTAAAATGATTCTGAAAGAATTAAGAGGAGCAAGAAGTGAGGGAAAACAAGAAGTCACTCAGGAAATGAGAACGGAAAGTGAAGAGCATGAAAGACAACAAGAACTATCACAAGGGGAAGCTGAGAAACCGGAGGAGAAGAAAGAAGAAACCGCACAAAGGAAAGAAGAAACCGCGGAGAAGAGCGAAGGAAAGGTACAGAGCATAAATGTACAACCAGAGAAGAATCAACGAGAGCTACTACGAGAAGAAAACAGAAGTAGAAAACCAAGAGAACCAGGTATACGAGAAGAATGGCAGCGAGAGCAGCTGAAGAAGATAGTAGGAATGGTGGAGAGACAAATAAAGAGAAGAAGAATGCAAACCAAGGCAAACTCTGTAGGAACCTTGAGAATGCAGAACTACATAAATATGCATCAAGCAGATATGCATGAAGAAGACAAAGAAATGCATTTACTTGAGACTAACATGGTACTCACCAAACGAACTTCAGAAAAAAATAAGGTTATTTCAGAGGATTACTACATAAACAATTGTGAGAAGAACGAACCATTTTCGAAGGAGAAGATGAAGGCAAGAAGAAAAGAAGATGAACGAAAATGGACGTCTAGATTACCCGGAAGAAGAAAAGGAATGTTAGCCTGTCTGTAGAAAGACTCTGAGAATATAAAGAACGCATTGGATTCCAAAATTCACAGTTATACCTTGTATTAATAAAGAAACCCGCAATCTCCAATGTAACGAACAAAATCTTTGCGAAATTCCTGCATTTATTCGAAGGACCATTTAGGATTAACCGTTCATTCCGAAATAATGCCTACGAAATTCACGACTTAGATGGAAACAGTAAAGGAGTACATAACAGTGCAAACATCAAGTTATATTTCAAAGAATAGGAAAGGGGCAAACCTTCTCAGGTGATGACGAGTCAAAGAAGTACAGATTGAAGCCACTTACAGCATGAATAAACAAATTGTTCCAAAGAAAGGAGTAATAATGCAAGAAAAGAACTCATAAAGAACAGTGAAAAGTCCCATTATAAAAAGGAAGACGAATATAATAAATATATAGCAAGCCATATATTTCTTTCAACGTAGGGGAAGTTAATGTGCCGTTTCACAATTCTTTATAAGAGCTAGAGCAACAAAGATGGAGTCTCTGCGCTTAAAATCTCAAATAAAATACATTTAACGTCAGTACGGGCCAAATTATAAGTCTTTTCGTCAGTCGGTTACGGTAATAGCCGCGTTTAGAAGGCGCAGAAAAAAATGACAGATGGACATTATTTGAAACCATTATTCAAGAAAAAAGATGCTCATCTTTTATTATCTAATCTGACTTCGGTGTATTAAGAAGACGTAAAACTCATTTTAAAGGAATTATCCAGCGGAGCGATATATTGGAGATTTGGAAACGAAGATTAATTCCCGACTACACGCTATTTTGCGGAGATCAAGATTTAAACGCCGCGCGGGAGATTTAATACGAGAAACAATAAGAGATAAGATATACTACTGTGGAACTACGTCACGCAGTGACGCAAGCCCTTGATGAAATTTGCCCGACACCGTTTAACATTGAAAGACACTTACGGACCAGTAATTGAATGCATTTAGGCTGATAAAAGACGGCGGAAAGAAATTTATTTTCAAATCAGAATATACCGAATATATGTCTTAGACAATTCTGGACTATTCATTGATTTAACTGTGTCCCAGTAAAAACCTATGCAATCTGAGCAACGCAAGAGCTATAGTACTTGGAAAATGTCAGCAATGAGTCAAATATTCTATCATTGTTCTGTTCCATACGCACGAGTCTTCACCATGGGTCTGTAAGGAAGCAAGGCGATGCTGCTTGGATCCTGACGAGGCGAGACGATGTTGGCTGTCCCGGATGACCAGTGAGCGATGATGAGAAGCCACGATGTACCCGACCACTTGTGGAGGAACCAGATGACCAGTTCCTAGTCTCAGATGACCGGAGAGGAGGAAACGCCGAGACCATCTTGAGCAAAGCTAAGTCCAATATCCAAGTCGTTTTCGTAAGTAAGAAGATATTATTTCTTTATTTGCTTGGTAATATTTATTTGTGCGAACACAGTGCGTAAATAAACATCTAGCTAAATTGATTGGAAGTAGGTACTCATCCGTATGAAACGTCAATTCCATTTGTAGGCGTGGTCACCAAGTGATGTCCCGATCGTAATGTTTTCCAGAGATATGCGTGAAGAGATCGCTAAAATTATTATTATTATTATTATTATTATTATTATTATTATTATCAGTGATGTGTAAAGAATGAAGTAGGCATTTATATCTGCGTGTCCTAAACTTAAGCAACGTCAAATTGTTCGAGATCATGCATAGGATTTGTGTTATGAAGGAATGGCAGTAGACTACTCCAAGTTACGTTAAATTTGGCACTATGACTGTAGTAAATAAAGTAGGCATTTTAGTAATGTCGCGGCACGTTGATGTGCAAGTCAAGATAATGAATTACGTGATGAAGTGATAGTGTGGTTATATGAAATAAGAGTAATAATTAACGCGTCATGGATATGATATAGAGTTGTTGATGATGTATGATGGTTGTAGTTATTGTTTCTTCGAGAGAGAGTCATAGTTGCATGAAATAAGGTCTCGTGACTTCAAATGTTATAATTGAGAAGGACACTGATTTCTCGCCAATTCCACGCAATGATTCTAAGCCTACGCATTTTATCTAGCTCAGGACATGATCTCGGGACGTGTAGTGCAATGTTTCTTTTATCCATATTAAGTTACCTGGAGAAGCATATGCTTACTCTGGATAGATTTGAGCCTTCACTGATTCGCTTAGGAAGATCTCGAGAACTCTCACTGAATAATTACATTTCTGTATAAATTTCAATCTATAGGCCGATCACTGGTGACCTAGGTTTTCGAAGGAGAATCATTTTCTTTTAGCTGGAGATAGTGTCATCCGATTAAGTAGATTTTCCATTGGTAGCATGTGTTATTATAACCCTCTATAACCAGTGTGGTGACGTTTCTTGCTACTTCGTACGCACGTAGTCTATGTCAATAAGATAAGGTCATATTACCTTAAATTCATGAATTAAATCTTGCGAAGATGTTACTTATTGGATGATTACGGCTTACAATGGACGTAGCTTAGCTCATGATGTGTAACACAAGGAAATATGAGTGTCTAAGAAGCGACTAGATAGGCAGAGATCAATATTTAAGACATGAAACATATACGTGTGTACTTGTCAGAACAACGCAAGAAGAGTTTATAATAGCCTTATTGATAGTCTTAAAACTACAGACAGCCAATCAGTCAGTGAAAATTTAAGTAATGTGACAGTTTTTAGAATAAATATCAGGTGTTAATTACCATAATCTAATGCGATTTCCAAGAATGGTTGACTTAAACAAATGGAACTCCATTTCTTGACTGAACTTTAGCTCAGAAATTCCATATGCGATTCTTTATTTCTCAAAGCAATACAACTAGAAAGACTGTAAATAATAGTTGATAGGAGTTTTCTTTTCTTTTCTGTGGATGCATCCTACATTTTTAATGTAAATAATTTTCATGTTTTATTTTCTTGCCAAGAAGGCACTTGTAAATACTATTAGCTGTGTTCAATTTAATTTATTTACTCATCACCCAACTCGCTAGGTGAATTGAAAGAGAAGGATAGGGCAGTTTCTTTTTAAGAATCTTCCCATATGTTACATGTCATTTACACTATTAATTGATGATTTCGGAGATGAATGAGTACTAAGAAAGGAAGCTATTTAAGCCGGGAAGGCATTCAATCATTTAGGGTGAAGTCGAAAGACGTGATTTTTCCAAAGTTATCGAAGGACATGGATTACTAGGTCGACAATGAGTCACTCATTACAAAGGCTACTTCATTAGTAAAATTTTGAAATAATTTCTTGAATATCTGATTTAATATTTAAATAAATTTTGAATGGTGAAACCTAAAAACTCTTTCTCTGTGTTCTTAGCATAAGGATTAGTTGTAAGACTGTAGTAGTAACGATCGACGACGATTTCCTTAAGAATTAATGAGAATGGTACCTAACTAAATACGAGTAAGAGACGTCTTTCTGCGTTAGTTAGAGAATACCGTTGATTGACCTGGACGTTTTTCTGTTGCGGAACTCACACCCGTAGAACTCAGTCACCGGATTTATTGAAGTTAGAGCTAGTCTGGATCTCTTGTGTCCTTGCCTGGACGCGGGAACGGCGCAATATACTGTATGAAGCAATAATAATTACCAAAGGAAAGTGGATAGTTCACCTGTAAAAGAGACAGTAGGATAAATCCCATCAAGCAGGAAAAAGAGAAAGACTGGGAAGCGTAAAGTGGATAATTGTTTTCGATGCTTCTCTGTATGGGACGAATTCCTTGTGTAACGCCTTGAACATCTGACCCAACTTCCTTCCAGATACCCGGGCCCTTCTTCTGCCGTTTAGAATGCATTTCGTAGCTATCATATGTGACATCACTTAAGAATTTCTCCAACTTATCCTAAATGAAAAGGATAGAAATTTAACGAAGTTCTTACGGTATGAAGTTACTAGGATTGCAAAGAGAATTATCAGACATCGGACCAAATTGCAATTTATAACTTCACTCTACTACCGTTTTGTTTAACGTGTACTCCATTTCTACTTTCAGCGATGCGGAAGAAACACGCAGCAGAACACAATGAGGGCTTTCACATTGCTGCGTCTGTTGTAGACATTAAAACGTTCATAGATTACTTCGTTGCCAGCACGGATAACAGCGACGAAAGAATTACACTTTATTATCAGCTGACTGCTCTGATGAGAATTCTCAGTTCACCTCTTTCTAAATGGGCCTTTAACTCAAGGGACTTAACAGCTATCTGGAATGCTGAAGATCGAGATACGCAGAATGTAATATCAGTTCTAGGAGTTCGATGGAATGCAGAGTATAATTGCCTATATATCGACCCTGACATTATCACGAAGACATTACAAAATGTGCAAACTACTAAATGCCAACTCCTGAAAACCAGTGCAAAGTGTTATGATCAACTAGGATTATTGTCTCTTGTCTCCATTTTTGGCAAGGTACACTTCCAGAACACTTGATGTCGAGGCGTAAAATGAAATGAGATCCTACCTTATGATCTGGGCATCAGCTGGCTTGCTTGGATGTCCAGTTTATCATCGTTGCCTGATATCTGAATTCCCCAATGGCTAGCTACATCATGAGAAATCAACTTTCACATTCATATATTTTGTGTTATTTCGGAGGGGGCATACGGAGCTGTCATTTACATTCGATCAAACTTGGCAGGCCACACGACAGTTCATTTCATATGCAGTAAAAATAGAATTGCAGCCGTGAAAAGAGTAAATCTTTCAAGACTGGAACTGTTAGCTCCACTTCTATGCGCATGACTCTTGCATTACCTTTGTAAGGCAACAGGCGTTGACGTAACCAACTATGGATCAACGTCACTGTTGCAGTCGGTTCGATACAAACCAACCCCAACAAGTTGAGGACGTATATTTGGCTTTTATGCAACATTTTAAATGTCATTAATAATGAGGGATAGAGTCCAGCCACAGATATCAGTCTATAATAAACCACAAAGATGAGTGAGTTCAAAATCAAGAATAAAATGTTGGTACGCCTTGGTTGCGAAATAATGCCCATGTGGAAATAATCTACTTAGTCACCCAGGCGCATTCATAAAAGAAACACTAGCCTATTGAATCCCGATAATTGTGAGAAAATGATTGAAGTGATGCAGAACTCGGTGTAAATGACCACCGCTGTAGGGTACTTTCTATGTTTTTATTTTCCAGGCTTTGGGGGTCATTATCATATCCACAATAATTCGATTGTTTTCTTTGTACAGTTGAGGTAAATTTCTTTCGTTGAGTTTTGACTTTACATTCTTCATGCACAACACTAAGCTTGTGTAGTTACGAGTTGAGCCGAAGGGATCATGTACATTATATTTAGATTAAACCTTAGCGTTAGGGCAGGGGCTACTTAGCCGAGGCGGTAAAGGCGTGCTCGGTTCTCCCGGAAGGACGTGAGTTCGAATCCCCGTCAGGAAGCCGTAAAATTTAAGAAACGAGATTTCCACTTCCGGAGGTGCATATGGCCCTGAGGTTCACTCAGCCTACACCAAAAATGAGTACCAGGTTAAATCCGGGGGCAAAGGCGGCCGGGCGTAGAGCTAACCACTCTACCCCATCACGTGCCGAGGTTAACAATGGTGGAAGCCTTTACCTTCCACTCCTCCAAGGGCCTTCATGGCCTGTACGGAGGTGACTTTGCTTTACTTTGATTAGCTTAGCTTAGCGTTAGGGTTGACAGCTGATAAATTTTGGACAATAGTTTGACAGGCATCTTTAGCTACGACAATAGAAAGATTACTGGATGAATAGATTAACCCTCAACTGGTAGAGTGGGGTCAGAATTCCCGTTATATTTTTAAAAATCATGGCGTTTCATTGTTGACAACTTGACTTGACTTGACTTGACTTGACGTTCCGTGAGCTCTATCTTCATTCTCCTATTAAGCGTTTGATGAAGTGCACGTTTCCTTTTATTGCTATAAAGTATTTTTGTGAACTGTCAACAGTCTTAAACTGTAATGACAAGTGGTTGTGTCATATGAAATTGTAAACTTTTGTTCACAGCCCATTCACATTCATGAATAATAAGGCTCTTAATTTGAAGAATAAATGGTATGCATACTTAACAGAGAAATGGCAAAGATAAATTGTGTTTGTATTTGAATATGAGAATGAGAAAATACACACTTCATATTGTTAAGGAGCAATTATAAATATATGGGTTTAAATTGACACATGTTCAAAAGTTAAGCTAATTAGAAAATTAATCGTATATATTTATTTACTTTATTTATTTCTATTATTATTTGGTTAAGGCTCACGTCCTTGATATTAGAATAACGCTTAAGTCACTTTTGTGCTTAATTATTTGGATAAAGAAAATTTAGGTTATATGTTTATTTTTGAGATGTTGACAATTAATTTACGTACTCTAGTACAAACATTACAATGTAATTATCCGATTAATTGTGAGTCAAGGATTAATGATTTTTATTAACTTTAATTAAGTAATTAAATTAACACTTTATTTATTTCTATTATTATTTGGTTAAGGTTCACGTCCTTGACATTAGAATAACGCTTCACTTTTGTGCTTAATTATTTGGCTGAATTCTAATTATGTCTGAATATTCATTTTATTAATCAACTAGCAAGATACCCGTGCTTCGCTATGGTATTATAATGAAATTTATAATTGAATGCTTAACGTTTTACATATAATCCGCAGAAATTCGCAATCTAAATCGTTTTCCGAGAGAATCCACCATAATTCGTGATCTGACTCGTTTTCTGAGAGTTTACTGCTAAGTTCCTCCCATTTTTCCATCCTTCTTTCCAGCAATCGATTTCGTACTTCCCGGGCTTGGTCCAGCTATTCCACCCGGTCAGTTGGGTCACTAAATCTTTGCCATCTTTTCATATAAGCATTTTAATATGGATCAAATCCTTGAGGAGATCCGTCGTGGTGTCGTCTTGGGTTCCTTGGCAGTACTGAACACGCGGCCGGACTGCAATCGTAGTCATTACCCAGCCAGGACCCGTTACCACACATTTTGATGACAGTCTAGAACATTATTATTATTATTATTATTATTATTATTATTATTATTATTATTATTATTATTATTATTATTATTATTATTACTATTATTATTATTATTATTATTATTGAAGGTCTGGAACCCACAGAAAAATGCAAGACCGCTACATGGCGGTAAATTACATCTGCAGCCATTGTCATTGCTGACAATGTGACCAGCACCATCGTCGCGCGTAAGCAAGTGCACGGGATTTCTGGCGACACGAATGATTACTCCCGTGCATTGTTGATCTTATTATAGAGGTGAACAATTGCACGGTCAAATCATTCCTATCGTTTACCTCAAATGTGTTTTATTGTGTATTTTTATTTATATGCCAGGAGAATCTACTGTAATCTAACATTATGTTCTCCAAAGGAAAAGATGGTTCTTGAAAACGAACCCAGGAAAGATTAAAAATGATCAGCTTGTGATCAGAATAAGTATATTAAGCACAGTAAAATCAATTGGTCTCAACTCCTTTTTCACCCCACCGCCGTTAAGTAGATTTACCCCCCCCCCCCCTCTAAAAAGGAAGGCGTGTTTCATTATGTTTAAAGGAGATTCCACATACTAACGTTCACGTTTTTACCTTCAGTTCTGAGATATAAGTATCCCCATAAAAAGAATTCACTTTTTCACTTCTTTTCACCCCCCCTCCAAGTGAATTTCCTGTTAAAAATGCTAGTTTCTTTAACAGTAAAGAATCTTCTAAATACCAATTATCACGACTCTAACATCTTCAGTTTTTGAGATATGTGTCCTCATAAAAGGAATTCCTCTCCTTTTCACCCCTGCCCCCAAGATGATATCCCACCAAAAGGCTTTTTCTTTGTTTTAAAAGGAGATCAAAATACCCATTTTCACGTCTGTAACATCTTTAGATTTTATTAGATGTATCCTCATACAATTTAGTCAATTAAATTTTCATTTATTTCACCTACACCCCCTTCATTGGATTTTCCGAGAATACGTGTTTCTATAATGTTAAACCAGATTCCAAATACCAATTTTCACGTCTGCAAAATCTTTCATCTTTGCGATAATAGTATCCTCATACAAATAATTAACTAATCTTTCAATTTCCCTTCCCCCTTTAGGTGGAATTACGAAAACAAAAAATACGTATTCCTTTATTTTTAAAGGGGATTCCAAATACCAAATTTAACGTCTGTAACATGTTCATCTTTTGAGATATAAGTATCCTAGTTAAAAGAATTCATCCCCATTTTCATTATCTCTCCACCCAAGTGGTTTTCCAGAAAACAAAAAGTATATGTTTCTTTATTTTTAACAGAGATAAAAAATACTATTCTTCACTTCGGTAATATGTTAAGTTTTTTAAATATACTGCAGAAATGCTCATTTTAAAATTTCACCCCCTTTTTAGTTCCCCTTAAGTGGAGTTTCAAGGAAAATCACCTACGTTTATTTACTTTAACAGGAGATTCGAAATACCAATTTTTACGTTTGTAACATTTTACATTTATGAGATATACTGTAGATATAGTCGTTATAAAAATTCACCCAAATTGTCACTCCTGTTTAACCCCCATTAATTGGATATTTCAAAAAACAAAAAAATCGTGTTTCTTTATTTTCAAAGGAGATCACAAATACCAATTTTCAGGTCGGTAATATCTTCTATTTCTGAGATAATAGTATCCCCATTTAAGGCATTCAACCCTCTATTCACCCTATTTCATCCCTCCTGTTGGGATTTTCCGAAAACAAAAAATTACGTATTTCTTTATTTTAAAAGGGGATTATAAATACAAATTTTTACATCTGTACACTTTAAAACTTTTGAGATATATATATATATATATATATACACCTATTTTTTAAATTCACCGCCTTGATCCCCCCCATTAATTGAATTTTCCAAAAAGAAATAATACGTGTTTCTTCTTCAAAGGAGATCCCAAATACCAATTCTCAGGTCTGTAATATCTTCAATTTCTGAGATATAAGTATCCTCATTAAAGGAATTCAACCCCTTTTTCACCCTCTTTCACTCTTTTTCGCCCTTCCTATTGGGATTTTCGGAAAACAAAAAATACGTGTCTCTTTATTTTTAAAGGAGATTCTAATTACCAATTTTTACATCTGTAAACTTTAAAAGTTTAGATATATACATATACTCGTTTTAAAAATTCACCCCCTTTTCACCGCCCCCTATTAACTGGATTTTCCAAAAAATAAAAACATACATGTTTCTTTATTTTAAAAGGAGATCCCAAATACCAATTTTCAGGTCTGTAATATCTTCAGTTTCTGAGATATAAGTATCCTCGTTCAAGGCATTAAAAATTCACCCTTTTTTGCCCTCCCATTAATTGGACTTTCCAAAAACAAAAAGATACGTATTTCTTTATGTATAAAGTAGATCTGAAATGCCAGTTTTAAGGTCTATAATATCTTCAGTTTCTGAGATATAAGTATCCTCATTACAGCCATTCAACCCCTTTTTTCATCCTTTTTCACCCCTCCTATTGGGATTTTCCGAAAACAAAAATATGCATGTTTCCTTATTTTTAAAGAAAATTCTAAATACCAATTTTTAAATCTGTAAACTTTTAAAGTTTCGAGTTATAGATACACTCATTTTACAATTTCACTCCCCGTTTTAGCCCGTTAGCGACGGAATATCGAAAAATCCTTGCTTAGCTAATATGAATGTATCTCCAAAAAGTCATTTCCTTATGTCCAGTAGTTTTGGCTCGGTGATGATGAATCAGTCAGTCAGGACAAGTTATTTTATATATATAGATTAACTAAACATTGGTTCAAAAGGAACACAGAAGTTGAACACATTTGAATATGATTATCAGACGTTTGGAATTCAAAATGTATTGTATTATTGTGCGGAACGAGTTTTAAAAATTAAATTAATGTAATAATTAAATACTGTTTAATTACATTTTGGTTTTAACGTCTATTATGAGTCTCATTATGAACTAACACAATCACAGTTCATGTGTAATGTGCAATCATGATTAACAGCAATCATTTAGGCCAATATAAATTTTGTAAATTGCAAACAAAATCAGAATTAATTTAAAATGACACCATTAATTTATAACCTAGCATTAATTATATTCCAATAATCGAATTCAGGTTTACTGGAATTCTTAACATGATTGTTATAAATGTTGTCATCACAATTATATTAATTTAATCTCCCAATTAATTATTTTTTCAAATACTATTTGTCACATTCAATTTCATTAAATTATTGACTTTTTGTGAAAAAAAATAGGAAAAGAGACCAGTATGTTTTATTTAATAGACTCAGCTGTGATTATAAACCTCTTGCACCCGTGAACCAGACGTCCGATGCACTGCGACCCTGAGAAAAGAGGGCCCATTTCGTAAGTGTAGAAGAGCGCCGAGGTAACATCTACGAAACCCGACTCATGCCGTAAGTATACTGGCAGAAAAATATCCAAACACCAAGAAAGGGTTGTGTTAGGTTAATGAACGTTGGTAGGCGTGTTTATACATCTAAACGACGTCGTTGATTCAAATTTCCCGAAAATCACATTAGCGTGGCGCTTGTAGCGGCGCCATGACGTTACACATGAGGTTTGTTTTAAATACGGGCTGTACTATGCGAGAGCGTTAGTTACCTGCGAGACTAGATGGAGTGACTGTAAGTGAATGAAGAATGTCTTTACGACGACGAAGAGGCCAGTATTAACAGCTCACTGCGGTAGAACGAGGCCGTATAATAGGGCTACGTGAAGGTGGATTTTTCCTTCCGCGCTATTGCAGAACGACTTGGCAGGAGTACCTCCACTATGCATTCGTGCCGGCAGCAGTGGTCACGAGAAGGTACGCTCGCTAGGAGACCGGGCTCCGGATGTCCCCGTGGCACCACCGAGGGGTAGGACCGCTGTATTTGGCGTATGGCTATGGCGCAGTGGACTGCGTCTGCAGCAGCAATTCGAGCGGCAGGTGGCACCACAGTGACGCAACAAACTTTTCGAAATCGGTTACTTGAAGGACAGCTCCGAGCCAGACGCCCTGCGGTGTGCAGTCCTCTTAGCCCAAACCACCGCCGTCTGCGACTTAAGTGGTGTCAAGCGACAGATCATTGGAGGATGAAGAGGAGGTCCGTTGTGATTTCCAACAAAAGCCAGTTCTGCCACGGAACCAGTGATGGCCGTGTGTTGGTTAGAAAGAGGCCAGGTGGGCACCTGCATTCTACCTGTCTGCGGCGTCGACACACTAGAACTGCACCGGGAGTTCTGGTCTGGGGAGCAATTTTCTACGACAGCAGGAGCACTCTTGTGGTTATCCCACGCACCGTGACTGAAGATGTGTACGTCCGTCTGGTGATTCGACCTGTTGAGCTGCCATTCGTGAACAGCATTCCCGGGTTGTTTTCCAACAGGATAATACACGCCCCCATACCGCTGTTGTAAACCAACGTGCTCTACAGAGTGTCGACATGTTGCGTTGCCCTGCTCGGTCCCTCGATCTGTCCGTAATCGAGCACGTGTGGAACATCATTGGACGACAATTCCAGCGCCATCCACAGCTGGCATTAACCGTCCCTGTATTGACCGACCACTCCATCCGATAAGCTGACATCCGACACCTATTCGATGCAATGCATGCACGTTTGCATGCCTGCATTCAACAGTCAGGCGATTACACCGGTTATTACTGGACCAGCATCGCACATTTGCAATGGATCTTTTCGCGCGGATATTAACATGTAGTCTTGTACCTTTAATCAATAAGAATATATTACCTTCAGAAATATATTGCCAAAATTTCCGTATTTTACATTCTTTATTGCAAATATTAAGACAGCCAGGATTTGTACAATTGGTTTTTGAGGGATGTGTATGTTGTAAGAACGGTAGGGGTAGAGCAAGATACGAATATGACAAACAGATTACAGCAGATGTAGGATGTAGTAGTTATGTAGAAATGAAAATGTTAGCAGAGGATAGGGTAGCATGGAGAGCTGTATCAAACCAGTCTATGGCCTGATGACTCGAACAACAACACATTTCATGGTGTTTGGATATTTTTTTGCGCCAGTGTATTCTTCTTTATTATTCTGTTATCTACTCGTACATGACGTTTAAGATTATGCGCAGAGAATTTTTCAAGTTGTCTTCGCGTAAATGGCCATTTTGACCGCACATCAACACCTATCTGGCATCCTGAACTCCCCTGATGATGATGATGATGGTGGTGGTGGTGGTGGTGGTGGTGGTGGTAGCGGAGGAGGAGATTGTGGCGGTAGAACGAACACTACCGACATACATGTGTTTATAATGGAGATGGTGATATTTAAGTGTTTTCTAACAAAGAAAGGTCAACAGTTCCGCATGTCCCTAACGACTGTTCTACAAATGGTTCCTCGAACGCGTAATTGAATCACTATACTCATACTAAATTAGACAGTAACACATTCACTTCATCTAAGTTTATTTCTTCTATCATATCAGTTGAAATCACAAGTGGCGCGAAAGTAGGAAATTATCATACGAAGGAGACTTAGAGAAAGAGAAAGAAAGACAGTTCTACTAACCGTATCATTTTCAGTTCTGATGAAGTCCCATCATTGCTCCATTGCTAGTGGTTAAGCAAATTATGTTCCATATTTCCATATATCTAATCCTTTTCTTCCCTTCCATATCGTCTCTGTTCTGCCAAAACGGCGAATGTTACAATGCTCTTCCTATCCATTATTTCCCTTAAGACTGGTCACGCCTTCCAGCCACATATTGATATTAGGTCCATCAGAACAATTTCCGTCGAGTTAATTTTCTTATGTACGTGTGTAAAGGAAAATGAACCTTACTGTACCATACTGAAGGAATGTATGCTTGCATGACATTTACCCACTCCTAGAGTGTGATGTATTTATGGTTAATTTTCCTTTACACACGCGCATAGGAAAATTAACTCAACGAAAATTGTTCTGATGGACCACACATCAATATATAGCTGGAAGGCGTGACCAGTCTTAAGGAAATAAAGGATAGGAAGAGCATTGTAACATTCGAAGTTTTGGCAGAACAGGGACGATATGTTACGTCCCGGTTATGAACAGATATTTAGAATCCACCAAGCTTTGTCGTATTACAATAAATTGGACCTAAAAGTGGAACGATGTAGAAAATACAGCAAAAGAAAACGATAACATGCGAATTGATTACAGTACACCGTACTAGTTCTTAAAATGTAAACTTGAATTCGGAAGACGGTGGTTTCGCACCCCATTATCATTCAATCGGAAGATTTTCTTCGATGATTTCCCAAGTTTTCACCAGGTAAATGCCCGTGCTCTATCATAATTAAGTCCATATGTACTACCTTCCCTGTCCTAGCGCTTTCCATACCAACATCACCGAAAATCTATGTGTGTTAGTGCAGTGTTAAACTAAAAATATTAAGAATAAATATACATTTTTAACTCCAAATTCAACTTTACTACATCTTCATTCGATTTCTCTTCCAGAATGGCCAAAAAATCTGAATTAAAAAATATGGAAATAGAATCTTAATAGACGATGTGATAAAGTACTTCATTAGAATTTTTATAGATGGCTATTCCATTTGATTAACGTCGCACTTACGTAGGTTTTCGGCGCCGATGAAGTAGGAAAGAATTAGGACTATAAAGGCAGCTGCCATGGCCTTAATTGAGGTACAGCTCCGACGGTTCCTCAGTTTTAAAATGGTAAACAACGAAATCCTTCAGGCCTGCCATTGGTGGTATTCAAACTCATATCTTCGGAGTGGAAGCTTACAAGTCTCGTACCCTGTATCCAGCTCACTCAATGAATTAGATAATAAATATAAATGTACTACAGTGAATCTTTAGAATGATGGGACTAAGGAAAAGAGCACCAGTTTATGTACATAACTTGAATAATTAGTGGCTACTAGCGGAAAATTCTCCGATATTAAACTAGTGTAAATATTTTTGGTAATCTCCTGGATGTCAGACTTCAGTGCGATGAAAGCAGGAAAGTATAAGTACCACACTTAATCAAGTGGAAAGGCTATAAAAATAAGTTATGTTTCTCTAAGCAAGTAAAAGTAGAGCAAAGCAAAGTCACCTCCGTACAAGCCATGAAGGCCCTTGGAGTGGAAGGTAAAGGTGAATAAAATTACGTCAAGGAATTGTACATTTTAGATGAGAGCTGGAGATAAATTGTATAATGTAACTGATGTTTAACCTGTCAATCTTAGGATTGTAATAATTTATAGATGAAATGATTTTATGGATATTTCAGGCACAGCATTCGCATATGTTCTGTTCGTAGTGCAAACATCGTTAGAGATGCAGGTGGATGAAAACCAGAGACGTATTACACCACTAATGCTTTGTCATATTCAGCTTCCAGTGAACGGCAAGGAGTCGAGAAATGCTGTTTTGTCAAAATGAGACCTTCTATTGAGTACCACCCGTCCCAGCTATTAACAAAGAACTGGTCTAATTTCTTTTCACACCTTCTTGTTAAAGCCGAATACGTGGACAGACCACATTCTCTAATCTGCGATAAATTGGGAATGAGACAGCCACCCAAAACAGCGACAAGTAAGGAGCTCATTTCTTGGGAGGTACAAGAGAAAAAAGTCGACCACCACTTGTCACCCTATCACATATTTCAGTTTTAAATAAGAAGTTTTCAATTTTATGCGCTTGTTCATATTGCCATATAGGTGGATGACGTACAATATTATGTGGATTTACATGAAGAAGATAGTCGAGATTGGCCATTATCACTTACATACAACACATTTCGTAAGGTACGATATCCCTTGTCCAAACCAGCTATTTGCAACTTTTTATGGTATACATCATAAAATTGTAATTTTTTTAAATATTGTACCCCTTAGTAAATAATCGTAACGAAACGTCCATACGTACTGCAATCATTACACACATACTTAAACGGGAAACGTTAACATATTCAATCAAACAATTATCCAATTCACATTTCTCCATTTAATATTCTATATAATAATGAAAGGAAGTGTTTGTCTGTTTGTGTGTGTTTTGCGTGTGCGCAATGCCCAGAAAAATCTACAGCACACAAAATATCTGACATTTTGAACATATGTAGACGGAAGGGGGTCCGAATGCACCTCGAAGCCGAAATTTTCATTTTCGCTTTCGTTGGTGAGTTATGAACGAAAAACCATCGAAAAACGTGTATTGGGATATGACAATCCAACGTGCTGTCACCAATATTAAATGCATAAAGTCACTGTCGCTAGCCAACGTACATAAGATAGATAGAGAACACAATTCAAGGAGCCATTTTCCGTCCATGACATAGGAAGCCGTTTTTGGTCTTATATGGTGTGCGGGCGTATGACGCTGTTTGATGGTGATTCGTCCGTCGGATGGGGACATAAAGTCTTGAGCTATTCGAGAGGAGTGGACTATGTGCCGGCGCCGGGTTTCATTCTCTTCATTCTTTCTATCGTATATCATGTCATTCATTCCATCTCATTAACTCATCTAATTAGGTTGACGTCATGAAAGCAACCGGTCGTAAAAACTCGCTGCGTTGATTAATCTCACTTCATACCCAAAACCCGTAGAGGAAGGGGACAAGGGTTGGATGTGTAAACATTTAGAGGAAATACATAGGACACAAGATAAATGATGATAATAATAAACAAGGAATAATACATATATCAGTCAAAATGCCATTTTAAGTCCGTGGAATAGGAAGCCATTTTCCTTCGGTCCATGATGTCTGTCTGTCTGTCTGTCTGTCTGTCTGTCTGTCTGTCTGTCTGTCTGTCTGTCTGTCTGTCTGTCTGTCTGTCTGTCTGTCTGTCTGTCTGTCTGTCTGTCTGTCTGTCTGTCTGTCTGTCTGTCTGTCTGTCTGTCTGTCTGTCTGTCTGTCTGTCTGTCTGTCTGTGATGCCCAGCCAAATCTATGGCAAACACAGATCTGAAATGTTTCTCATAGCTGGGCACAGGTTTTCACCTAAACCGCATGGCTGTGTCTAAGAGCAATTCGTGCACCAAGACATGAAGCTGTCAACGTCATTAACAAGCAACACTCACAAGAATTATCCAGTTTTCTACAAATTGAAAAGTCTGTCGACACGACATGTCATACAGATGAGGCTGTCATCTACACGGCAGAGAATATGAACAATTTGGAGTCACCTGGAGTACCCTCGATCATCTTCGAGTGGACGATGGTGGCACAGATTATCCTTCTTAAGAATATGAATCCTTCCCTCTACAATGAAAATGACTCTGAAACTGATGACGAGTATTACTGAAGCCACCATCAAAACTGGGAATGCCGCAGGCGAAGTAGTAGGCCTATTCCTCGGATTGTAAGTCCATTGAGTAGGAAGCCATTTTCGGTCCGCGATACGAGGAGCCATCAGCCCGTAATATTCGGAAGTGTTGTGTGTATGTGTGCGAAGCCCAGTCAAATCTATCACACACAGAGGTCTGAAATTTTGACATAGGCGTATTCTCAGATGAATCTTTATGCAGGTAGAGGCCTGCTTTCATTAATTATATTACTTTTCATCGTTTTAAATATGTATTTAGTTACTTGTTTTGTATTTACCCGATATTCACCTCACTCACTTAAAATTTTAGGCTATACAAGGATTTTTCCATACCAGCAAGAAAACGTGAACCATATTTTATTTCAGCTAACTCAGCCTTACATTTTATTAGTTAGAGGAAACGTACAGTACAGAATGAAATTTTTATCATTCATCGCCAAAGCATTTCACCAATTACGCATGGCTGTGTCAAAGAACAATTCTTGCTCCAAGAAATGAAGCTTTCAACGTCATCAACAAGCAACTTCTACAAGAATTACCCGGGGTTCTACAAATTTACAAGTCTGTCGACACAATATGTAATGCAGATGAGGCTGTCAACTACATGACAGAGCTTTTGAAAAACTTGGAGTCACCTGGAGTACTCTCGATCATCTTGGACCGGATGAATGTATCACCGACTATCCTTCTCAGGGATATGAATCCAACTTCCCTCTGCAACGGAACACGACTCCCAGTCCAGAAACTGATGCCGAATATTATTGAAGCCACTCTCATGACTGTACGTGCCGCGATCGAAGTAATATTCATTTCCCGGATTCACATAATTCCTTCGGATATATCGATTCAATTTAGATGACTGCAGTTTGTTTGAGTTTCGCTATGTGCATCAACAAGGCACTAAAGACAATCGCTTAAAGTTGTAGGACTCCATCTTCGAAAACGTTGCTTTTGCCATTATTAACTGTACGTGAATTGTTCAAGAGTTCTAAAGGCAAACATAATACAGTATATATCTTAACTCCGAATGGAAATATATAAATATAGTTTATGCCGAAGCTCTATAAGGAAACAATATATTTTGTATTATATAAGATGATCTTTTATATGGTTTTAATATTATTTGTACTTCCATCAACCCGGCATCTTAAGCATTGAAAGTAACGATATAATACAAATAAAATGATGTATTTCATTCAATCGACGTCAAAACGATGTTAGTTAATAAATATAATATTTTAATTTGCTTTTAATTAAATAGTTTAGAAACATCTAACGGTTGAATTAATAAACGCGGGCAAAGCCGCGGGCACATGCTAGTGATAAATATTTAAGTAAACGAAAGGAGAATAATGGAAGAGGTAGCGTATATTTAGAATCACTAATTGGCCTCAACATTACCGTAATTAAATTTCTCAGTGTATTTCACTTAACCGAGAAGTTTGTCTGTGGTACTTTGGCTGTTTATCATACTCTATAATGAATTGTTTTGGAGTGAATGTGAAATGTTTCTGGACTCAAATGGCTTTGGGTAATATTAGATTTTCAGAAGTTGAAACCACACACACACGCACTCATATATATACGTATATCTTCAAGAGTCAGACTAATTAATAAGTTGAATTTAACTCCACTTGCTTTCCCAGATAAAGAGAGATTATATTGTTCAAACAAAATAGGAGAAGCAGGGAAGAACACTAGAGCATAATTCATTCTACTCTGATTTAAACCAGAATATGTTTGTCAGTAGTTCAGGAAATGTGACTAATGCATCTTATCAATCTCAAAATTATATAATCCAATATTTAATTAGTATAAGAACAATGGTGGGTCGCATTCCCAGACGCCTGGTGCAGGTTTTCTATTTGAGGACCTGCGCATCTGTGAGGATGGGACCCTACCTTAATTATGAAAATGGCACAAACACCGAGATTCCGAGCCGGAGGAATCAACCAATGGGAGTTAAAATTCCCGACACGGATGGGAATTGAGCTCGGGACCACTCGGACCAACCATTTAGCCGTGTAGCCTAACATTTTATTTATATGATGTGAAGACAATGTTAGTAGGCATATTTTCTTTATTTTAGAGTCATATACACTGACTGACAGAGCAAATGCAACACCAAGAAGGAGTGGTCAGAACTTTATGCCAATTGCAGGGTAGACTGACGTCACTGAGGTATGCTCATGATGTGAAATGCGCCGCTGTGCTGCGCACGTAGCGAACGATAAATGGGACACGGCGTTGGCGAATGGCCCACTTCGTACCGTAATTTCTCAGCCGACAGTCATTGTAGAACGTGTTGTCGTGTGCCACAGGACACGTGTATAGCTAAGAATGCCAGGCCGCCGTCAACGGAGGCATTTTCAGCAGACAGACGACTTTACGAGGGGTATGGTGATCGGGCTGAGAAGGGCAGGTTGGTCGCTTCGTCAAATCGCAGCCGATACCCATAGGGATGTGTCCACGATGCAGCGCCTGTGGCGAAGATGGTTGGCGCAGGGACATGTGGCACGTGCGAGGGGTCCAGGCGCAGCCCGAGTGACGTCAGCACGCGAGGATCGGCGCATCCGCCGCCAAGCGGTGGCAGCCCCGCACGCCACGTCAACCGCCATTCTTCAGCATGTGCAAGACACCCTGGCTGTTCCAATATCGACCAGAACAATTTCCCGTCGATGGTTGAAGGAGGCCTGCACTCCCGGCGTCCGCTCAGAAGACTACCATTGACTCCACAGCATAGACGTGCACGCCTGGCATGGTGCCGGGCTAGAGCGACTTGGATGAGGGAATGGCGGAACGTCGTGTTCTCCGATGAGTCACGCTTCTGTTTTGTCAGTGATAGTCACCGCAGACGAGTGTGGCGTCGGCGTGGAGAAAGGTCAAATCCGGCAGTAACTGTGGAGCGCCCTCATCATGGCATCATGGTTTGGGGCGCTATTGCGTATGATTCCACATCACCTCTAGTGCGTATTCAAGGCACGTTGAATGCCCAACGCTGTGTGCAGCATGTGCTGCGGCCGGTGGCACTCCCGTACCTTCAGGGGCTGCCCAATGCTCTGTTTCAGCAGGATAATGCCCGCCCACGCACTGCTCGCATCTCCCAACAAGCTCTACGAGGTGTACAGATGCTTCCGTGGCCAGCGTACTCTCCGGATCTCTCACCAATCGAACACGTGTGGGATCTCATTGGACGCCGTTTGCAAACTCTGCCCCAGCCTCGTACGGACGACCAACTGTGGCAAATGGTTGACAGAGAATGGAGAACCATCCCTCAGGACACCATCCGCACTCTTATTGACTCTGTACCTCGACGTGTTTCTGCGTGCATCGCCGCTCGCGGTGGTCCTACATCCTACTGAGTCGATGCCGTGCGCATTGTGTAACCTGCATATCGGTTTGAAATAAACATCAATTATTCGTCCGTGCCGTCTCTGTTTTTTCCCCAACTTTCATCCCTTTCGAACCACTCCTTCTTGGTGTTCCATTTGCTCTGTCAGTCAGTGTATGTTGGTGTAATGATCTAGCCGGCTCAGGCCAAGTGACCAGTGAAGTGCTTGTTCGTGCTTCACTGTTGCTGCCCAGCATTCAGAGCCATACAGAGCGACTGGGCAAACAGCAGTCTTGTAAAACTTGAACTTCAAGTGAACTGGTATCGACGATCGCAGAAAACAGCAGTAGTTTGCAGCCACTTCAGCCAGACCACATTTAGTCGTGACGGGCGTCTGGAATACTGTCACACTCAGCGTTAACCAAAGAACCAAGGTACTTAAACTGTTCTGCTTTATTGAGCTAGCCATATCTCTGAATCGTCTGCGGACCGCACTCAATGTACTGAGTTTTCTTAGTATTCAGTCGAAGTTCATGTGCTGTTAGTCGTTCGTTCCAGAACCTGCTCTTGAATCTGTTGACGCTCCTCGGCAACTAATAGGACATCATCATAATACAGGAGTGAACATGGGATTAATGACTGGATATCGGAAGTGACTGCATTCGTACACAAAATGAACAAAAGCGGTGACATAGTCCATCCCTGGTGGACGCCAACCTGAATGGGGAATGGCGATAAATTTCCAACAGGGCATCGGACGGTGCTAACGGATCTTTGATAGAGCAAATTTACCCAATGGACACACTCCTCAGAGACGCCGTGTGATTTAAATGCATGCCAAATCTGTTCATGAGGAACGTGGTCAAAGGCATTTTCCAGATCAAGGAAAGCAATGTGCAGTGTGGCCTGTTGTCCTTTTCCCGGTGTATTTCCATAAGCAACTGATCTGCATGAATGGAATCAATCATTCCACTTCCTTTACCAAATGCACACTAAAAACCGTTACTTTTATTTTACATGAAAACTTGTTGGAGGTAACATTTTCTACTCTGCGTAATGTTAAAAATGCGCAGCGGTTTTTGAGTTCATTTATTTATTACTCATTGACAATTTTTCTGAAAATATACTTGGAAGGTTACTATTTC
This sequence comes from Anabrus simplex, assembly GCF_040414725.1. NCBI lineage: Eukaryota > Metazoa > Arthropoda > Insecta > Orthoptera > Tettigoniidae > Anabrus > Anabrus simplex. The sequence continues at coordinate 1,371,222,117 of NC_090265.1, forward strand.
CAGTTTATGTAAGATTTTTTCCTCATCTCCACTTCCATGTAAATAATGATTCTGGTCCCAACATCGATTTAGAATCGTCAAGTAATTTTGTCCACATTGGCAAGGACGTGGAAACAATTAGCTATTTATTTGAGGGCTTCTTTATACATACATGGTCTCGCCCACGTTATCGTAGAAATCCCTACATTCTTCTTACAAGCATGCAAGCATGATCTCAGGATATATTAGACGGTTCAGGCAGCGTTAAAACGAATGATCATCCGGTACCTAGTGCAGGGTGCTTACTGCAAATAATAAAACAAAAACTGTTATCGTGGGCAAAATTTTATAGAGGCATAAATGATCGCACGGAATTATTTTGTAGAACATATTATACTATGTTATGATTATAATAGAGATGTACAGCAATATCTAACATATAAGGGATCGAAACACGACAAAATATCATTGGTCAAAAGTTGTAGATCTCAACAAATTGAGCGGCGATTGCCTGACGGCTTGTATTTCACGAGTGGATGAACACCCCTCTCTCCCAATCACAGACATTATGTGTGTATGGAAAAACATTAAGCACTTCAGGCTTTTACAATCGTGAAGTTACGAGCGTTTCGCCCCAGTGTAGCAGTGGGCTCATCAGTTGGAATGCTACACCTTTCCAAGACGCTGGCGCTAGCGCGCCTTTGAGACACCACTGCAACCCTCTTATGTAGGACAATGCAGTGACAGTGCACTAGGGGAAGCATGTGCCTCCACTTGTATAAATGCAGGAAACCATAATTTAATTTAATCGATTTTCCATATTAAATGTGTATGTTCCAACATCGCCCTCGACCGAACTTGGTACACATACGACTTACTATTTCAAAACACTGAGGCGCTAAAACACCGCTAGCTCCCCTAGGACTTGGGAATGGCGTGGAGATGAAATGTAAAAATAACCGAAAACTACCAATATTAGTGTCCAGGACTATTAGGTAGTACCATATGGCTGATAAAGCAGGCATGAGGCAGTTTTTGAAAAGTAATTATGATCGGTAGAAAACGGTAAATAAGAATGTAAACAGACTCTGGGATGGGTTTAAAGAAATTGTTGAGGAATGTGAAAACAGGTTTGTACCTTTACAGGTCGTAAGGAATGATAAAGACCCACCTTATTATAATAAAGAAATAAAGATTCTAAGAAGAAGGTGCAGATTGGAAAGAAATAGAAATGGCTGTGGAAGTAAGGAGAAATTGAAGGAACTTACTAGGAAATTGAATCTAGCAAAGAAGGCAGCTAAGTATAACATGATGGCAAGCATAATTGGCAGTCATACACATTTTAGTGACAAATGGAAGGGTATGTATAGGTACTTTGAGACAGAAACAGGTTCCAAGAAGGACATTCCAGGAATAATTAATGAACAAGGAGAGTGTGTATGTGAGGATCTTCAAAAGGAAGAAGTGTTCAGTCAGCAGTATGTAAAGATTGTCGGTTACAAGGAAAATGTCCAGATAGAGGAGGTGACTAATGCTAAAGAAGTATTAAAATTTACATATGATAACAATGAAATTTACAATAAGATACAAAAGTTGGAAACTAGAAAAGCGGCTGGAATAGATAAGATTTCTGGGGACATACCAAAGACAATGGGTTGGGATACAGTACAATATCTGAAGTATTGTTTAGGGGTTGAAGTAAGGATGTAAAGGAGAGGGCTTATAAGTCTCTGGTAAGACCCAAACTAGAGTATGGTTCCAGTGTATGGGACCCTCACCAGGGTGACTTGATTCAAGAACTGGAAAAAATCCAAGGAAAAGCGGCTCAATTTGTTCTGGGTGATTTCCGACATAAGAGTAGCGTTACAAAAATGTTGCAAACTTTGGGCTGGGAAGAACTGGGAGAATGGAGATGAGCTGCTGGACTCAGTGGTATGTTCCGAGCTGTCAGCGGAGAAATGGCGTGTAATGACATTAGTATACGAATAAGTTTGAGTGGCGTCTTTAAAAGTAGGAAAGATCACAATGTGAAGATAAAGTTGGAATTCAAGAGGACAAATTGAGGCAAATATTCATTTATGGGAAGGGGAGTTAGGGATTGGAATAACTTACCAAGGAAGATGTTTAATAAACTTCCAATGTCATTGAAATAATTTAAGAAAAGGCTAGGAAAACAACAGATAGAGAATCTGCCACCTGGGAGACTGCCTTAAATGCAGATCAGTATTGATTGATTGATACAAAGGTTGAAAACTAGAAATGCAGCTGTAATTGATAATGTTTCTGGGAATATACTAAAGACAATGGGTTGGGATATAGTACCATATCTGAAGTACTTGTCTAATTATTGTTTGCATGAAGGAACGTTACCAAATGAATGGAGAGTTGCTATAGTAGCTTCTCTATATATAAAGGAAAGTGTGATAGACATAAAGCGGAAAATTACAGGCCAGTCAGTTTGACATGCATTGCATGAAATATTTGGGAAAGCATTCTTTCTATGTTTGCGAAATTAACTGGTTTGATAGAAGGCAGTTTGATTTTAGGAAATGTTATTCCACTGAAGCCCAACTTGTAGGATTCCAGAAAGATATAGCAGATATCCTGGTTTCAGGAGGGCAATTTGACTGTATCGCGATTGACCTGTCTAAGGCATTTGATAGGGTAGATCATGGGAGACTACTGGCAAAAATGAGTGCAATTTAACTTGACAAAAGAGTGACTGAAATGGTGGCTCTGTTTCTAGAAAATAGAACCCAGAGAATTAGAGTAGGTGAAGCTTTATCTGTCCCTGTAATAAGTAAGAAGAGAATTCCTCAAGGCATTATTTTTGGACCTTTATGTTTTCTTATATATACCAATGATATGTGTAAGGAAGTGGAATCAGAGATAAGGCTTTTTGCAGATGATGTTATTCTGTACAGAGTAATAAATAAGTTACAAGATTGTGAGCAACTGCAAAATGACCTCGATAATGTTGTGAGATGGACAGCAGGGAATGGTATGATGATAAACGGGGATAAAAGTCAGGTTGTGAGTTTCACAAATAGGAAAATCCCTCTCAGTTTTAATTACTGCGTTGATGGGGTGAAAGTTCCGTTTGGGGATCATTGTAAATACCTAGGTATTGATACAAGGAAAGATCTTCATTGGGGTAATTACATACATATGATTGTAAATAAAGGGTACAGATCTGTGCACATGGTTATGAGGGTATTTAGGGGTTGTAGTAAGGGTGTAAAGGAGAGAGCATATTTTTCTCTGGTGAGACCCCAACTAGAGTATGGTTCCAGTGTATGGGAACCTCACCAGGATTACTTGATTCAGGAACTGGAAAAAATCCAAAGACAAGCAGCACGATTTGTTCTGGGCGATTTCCGACAAAAGAGTAGAGTTAAAAGAATTATTCAAAGTTTGGGCTGGGAGGACTTGGGAGAAAGGAGACGAGCTACGCGACTAGGTGGTATGTTCCGAGGTGTCAGTGGAGAGATGGCATGGGAGGACATGTGTAGACGAATAAGTTTGAGTGGTGTCTTTAAAAGTAGGAAAGATCACAATATGAAGATTAAGTTGGAATTCAAGAGGAAAAACTGGGACAAATATTCGTTTATAGGTAGGGGAGTTAGGGATTGGAATAACTTACCAAGGGAGATGTTCAATAAATTTCCAGTTTCTTTGATATCATTTCATAAAGGCTAGGAAAACAACAGATAGGGAATCTGCCACCTGGGCGACTGCCCTAAATGCAGATCAGTAGTGACTCATTGAGGCATCGGTCAACGTTACAATAATGAAATATATAAAAATTCGCTTCACACATAGTTAATACGTAACGCAAAGCCTATATATTGTGACCGTGAGGCCACAGCTGAGTGAACAGGTGTTGGTATGGCTTGTGTTCGCTTGTCGGCGAGATGGGGTGTGCGCGACCTTGGGCGAGAACGAGAACGAGTTTTTTTTTACGTGAAGAGGGCGACCGCCCGGCTAACAAAAATAAAAAAAAAATGAAGGTTGGCGAGAGAAAGAGAGATACCAGCGCGTGTCACCTGTAATTGCGAGGAACGATATGAATGAAATATTTATAATATCTTTGGTGGCGTGACATGCATATTTACGGAAGGCTCAAGGATTAAATTAAAATAAACTGGATAAAAAAATTGCACATTTAGAGGATATAAATTAAAAACTGAAATTTTGAAATAATTTACACGACCTTGTGGCAAAAATGGTAATGAAGTTGTATATTCGTACAGTAGAAGAATTTAGTATCTAAATTGACTTTACTTCCGTGCATGTGCACCAGACACGATATTTAAGTCATGTGATAAGATTACTCACTCTCACACTCACTGGCGTGTTCCTGGACTATCATCTGCAGTCGCTCAGCGTAGAACGTCGTGAATACTGTCGTCAAGAACAGTGGCTTCACTCCTGTGCTCTACACCTCTGATAATTGTATTCAACTTAGAACAGTGCTGTGATCAGACGTCGAATGTGCAGATATTAATCCCTTAAGTACGTGTCATTTCCAAAATACAGTTACGTGTGTGTTTGGAGTTTATGCTAAAGCACTTTGTGTAAGTTTCAGCTTTCTCACGAGTGGACGCGGAAGACGTGGACGTGATCATTTCCAGAAGAGGACGGAACTTCGCATTATGGATTACCAGTGCTTCACCATGAAGTTCTAAACTATCGACCACCGTTGGCGGCGTCGGGATGCAGATTCTTTCATCCTAGCATGGCTGATTGAGAACCCAGACTTCCAGACGTGAAGATTTCTCCTTAAGTTAAGTCGATTACGTCTCATTTATATCTGTTCTATGTAGTTTTGTTCTATTCTTTCTTTCTTTCTTCTTAGCAAGCTATTTTGACACATTTTATGGTTGTATATTTGCTCGGATATGTCGTAAAACTGACACATGCGATTGCTTAATGACCATGTGGCCATGAATTTGACAGTGAGGGTTCCGATAGAGTTATCCATGTGTTATCAACAACATCTTTGCTTATTGAGTGAATTTCGTCACGAATATGAATTAATTTATGTCCGATGGATTTAATGGTAGGATATTTCGTCCATATTTTCAATATTTTTCTTGTAATGGAACTTCTACTTGTACCTCGTGTTTGAGATAACGTGTCATCGGGATATAGAGTCTGAATTCTATGTACGAATTTAATGTGAATATGTGCATTGGGGGCATGTGATAATTAGTTAGAGTAATTAATCATCGAGACACATTTAAGTGGATATTAGGTATTTGTAGGACGATGGTAGGTCCTGATATTTCATGGCTACACATATTTGAGATTAGGATGCGACAAATTAGAGTCGTCATGGTAGTACACTGTACGTGTGGAGTATATGGAATAATTGTGCATGACATGAATCTTCGTGAAACTGAGCTTTTCACATGTTAATGGATTATTCGCGATGAATGCAGTGTAGTCTAATATTAGTGTCTTCAGATGAAGAAAATGAAAGTCCATGTTAATCGACGTACTTCTTAATTCGTGGGAATATCCCAACTTTTCTCAAGTAATTCAATAATTTCAAGTTGAAGGTACAGGTGAACGTTCGAGAAGGCCTTAGGTCTGAAGAACAGGTCCTCGACGAAATATCTAAATAATATTTGATTCGTGACTATGCAAGCTCATTCGTGATGCAATTTTTCGCTCTCATGAGGTAACTCAATCTTGCTGTAACTCAATAAATCTGTTAACAGGAGAGTAATATGATTGATCGACACTCGTCGACATGTACATAGTGTAGATATTTTCTTCTTGGTAATCACGGTCTTCTTGACAATTTCCGTAGTTAGCTGTAAAAGTAGTAATTTGTTAGTAGTTAGAAAATTATTTTCTATGTGTTCTGTTCTGAAAATATGTGACACTTTGATATTATCGATTGATAGTGGACGGGATTTCCACATGGATGATATTCTCCCCATTTACTTACGTTTGCAAGCCCAGAAGGCGTTTTAGTTTGTTGAATTATTGATTAGATGCTTAAAGTTCAGTATTAATTCTCACGAAAAGAGATGTGAGATGACGTGAACAGGTATATCCGACATCTCGGATTAACTTAGAGAAACCCAAGGCAAATTCAACTTTTCATTTTATAATTACAAAATTGTTAAGATAACGACTGTAAATTTTATTTTTGCTATAATTGTTAACTTTTTGAATCTTGGATATTTCTTTATTATACTCGTTCTTACAATTACTGCATTTTTTCCAGATTGTCGATGAAGGCTTGGCCCAGACCTCATTTTTCTGAACGACAATTTTTAGTTCAACTTTAAATAAATTAATAACTTTAAAGACGATAAAGAAAATTTTAACTATGTAACACTCTGTTAGAATGTTAGGGAAACAACTGCCGTGTACCATCCCATTAGTTTGCACCTAGGTTTGTTACATCAAGAGCCATATTAAATTCCATAACGTAGCGATCATAATCATAATCACAGATTTCAGGATGGCCAATATTGCATTTAATTAAATAAAAGTGTCATATTTGTTTTATACCTGGAACGTGCTTATTCGATGAACCCTATGATAATCCTGCCACATTCATTTATTTTATAAGCCTACAGCCACCGAACTGAGCACCGCTGGGGTGTCTCGTGTTCGCAGACTGACTATGTCGGGTACATCTTAAGTGGCTAGTCCCTTCCGTGGGGCTCGATTTGTGACTTAAAAAGTGGCTAAATCCATCGTGGAACTTGATTAATTGCTTCTCCACGTGGTTTAAATTGACTTGATCAAATTATTAATTATTCACGGTTCGGCAGGTTCATTTCAGATTTAATGCCATCCCAGTTAGGTAGAATTCTAACAGAGTACGCGGAATTTTCAGTATCTTTTACTTATGATGATGTGTTTCACATGGAAAAATGAGGGTTAGGAATTTTCTTCATGAAACTTGAATTTGCCTTATCACAATCAACATGTCTGGGGGGAAAGTCTCTGCATTTCGGCGTTTGCTGACACAGGTCACTTTATGAATAATAGAATGGATCTCGAGGAGATTAGGAAGTTATTAGAGACTGTGACAGAAGATAGTAGGAGAGCACAGGAAGAGAATAAAGAGGAACTCAGAAAAATACAGGAAGGGAGTAGAAGGATACAGGACGAGAATAAAGAGGAATTTAGGAAGATGCAGGAAGAGAGTAGGAAAATACAGGAAGACAGTAATGAACGATTGAGTCAAAAAATGAACATTATGGGTGCTGCAATACAGGAAGAGGCGAAAAAGGGTCGTGACGAACTATATGCAAAACTGGAGGAAACAAGTTGTCGGATTGACAATATCGTGTTAGAGTGCAGGGAAAATCAGAAAAAAACCCTGGAACAAGTTGTTACTTTGACAAGCCAGATTAAAGAGGATAATAAGGTTATCACCGGGAAGGTCACCGCTCTTCAGAGTGACGTAGTCCTAGTAAGAAATAACATTGAATCCGTGAGGAAGGAGATAGATGTTATAAAAGTAGAGATTTCTACGGCGCAAGAAGAGATGTCAGAACAAGTGAAAAATCTTAGGGGAGAGGTCACAGAAGACTTAAAGAAAATAAAAGACAAGGTCGACGATGATCTCCGTTCCGTAAAGGACAGTATCTCAGTCAATCAAATGGAGATACAAGATATTTCACTCCAGTTCGATGATATCAAGAGCATGATTGACAAGGACAAGTCAGATATACTTGAACAAATTATTAATCTTGCCGGAGATGTCAAGTCCGGGAAACAGAAAACGGAGGAAAATATGGACGCCCTCCAAAAATTAGAAAAAGTAATAGGATTCTTGAAGTTGCAGGATAGGAGCACTAGGGTCTTAGTGACATCATTAATGGACCGACAGAGTAATGTCGAAGAGGTCGTACAGGCTAAATCTACTGTAACAGAAGGAATATCGCCAGTAGCTGAATCGTCTCAGAATATTACCCCTATTGAACAACCCACAGTAAACCTAAATACTACACCGGCACAAAGTGTACCTCAAATCATTAATTTTATCCGAATGAGCGAGGACAGGCCTAGAAAATTCAACAACTTAAATGGGGTCACACCTAAAAATTTCATTAGGGACCTTGATGAATATATTCGCGAACAGAAGATCCCCACCGAAAAACATCTTCGAACTGCGGAGAAATTTTTAGAGGGAGACGTGCTCAACTGGTACCACGCTTTCCGTTATACGTTTGAAGACTATGAAGGTTTCAAGCGCTTGTTCCTACAGAGATACTGGGGAGCGGATTTGCAACAAGCACTACGGTTGGATTTGTATTCACGAAAATATTCCATAGACGGGCAGACGCAGTATGCTAATTACTTCTGTAAGCAAGTACGACGAATGAAAGACCTCGACACTCCACCATCTGAAAATGAGTTGGTCCAAGCGATAACAAAGCAGTTTCCTGTGGAAGTACAGCGTTTACTCATTGCTGCCAATGTTCAGACCGCAGTGCAGGCTGAGGCTATCCTCAGACAACTCGACCATACCATGAATGTCTCAACAGTACCGAAAACTCAAAGGAGCAATACTTACCAGGTCAACGTAATAGACACTCCAAAAAACCGGAATTCGACTCCAACGCCTGAAAACGGAAGTCAGAGCGGACCCAAAGAGTACAAAAACTATCCCAGAGCGTACGATCGTCGATGGGAAGAGAGAAGAACGAGACCCAGAGAGGACAGGATGGAAGATCCGAAGAACGTCCGAAGAAGGGGAAATTACAGGACACGGGATCGACCACAGGACTACAGGCGAAATAGACCCTATGATAGACCTAGATATTATTCAGATCGTAACTACCAGAATTTCAGAGATGACATGGAGAACCGTCATCGAGAAAGCATGCGGTACATTGAAGAATTAAGGAAGGAAACTGAAAAAGGCTCAAAATGGAAGGACGCCATTCATAATCAAGACACCGATCCAGATGTGACGGGAGCTGAGAGCCTAGAGTTTCAACGACACAGGAACCAACAGCTGGGAGCTAGGGAGCTAAATCCTTCCGCGCCACAATACGCGCCGGAGTGTCAAGGAAAAAAAACGCCAATTTAAGACCGACTTTTTCACTCTCCTTTAACGATTTATCTTATATGAAGGAATGGACAGTTGCTCAAATAGATTCATGGTTCGTGAAACCGGAAGACCTAATCGAGGAAAAAAAACCATGTCAACTTGATAAGTCTAAGGGGCTGCCAATTATAGTCACCCGATTATACGGTCTTAAGGTGTACTCTCTCGTAGACACAGGCGCGTCCATTAGTATCATTTCTAAAGCTTTGTGTGAGGAACTGAAAAACAAACATGCCATACCCACTATACCGGTCTCAAATGTTAAAGTGAAGGGAATAATTCCGAACAAAACCACTACATGCAAAGAAGAGGTGTACATTGATCTCCAGTTAGGTAACACTGTATTTCCACACATATTTGTTGTCATGAACAAGATTAATTTTAATCTTATATTGGGAGCTGACTTTATGAAAGAGTACAATGCCATTATCAACATGCAAAAAAATGAAATTTATCTATATAATGCAAATACAGTGGAACGAACGTCACTTCTATCTGATCATCATGATGTACTGAAAGCCAGGGAGATAGAGGCGGATCAAGACGAAGATAGCCCAGATAGCTCAGTTGCTGAGGTAATTCAGGAGGAAAAAACAGAAATAGAACAAGGGATTTTTACCTCACCGGAGAAAATGGCAGAGGATGAAACGAAGGAGGATTTCGTTAGCCTAGTAAGGAGAAAGGTCAGCGAAGCCAAATGTTCCAAGGAAAATCAGGGAAAATTACTCGAATTATTGACAAAATATGAGTGTGTTTTCGGTGACAAGCCGGGAAAGATCCCTAATATCAAGTACTCACTCCTAGTCAATGACTGGACACCGTACAAACGTAAACCTTATCCTATCGCTGAGAAGTACTTCACGGAAGTGAAGAAAATTATTCAAGAAATGGAAGCTAATGGAATTATTCGAAAGGCTACCACTCCATTCGTTAATCCACTGGCCGTGGTTCGTAAACCGAACGGGTCTTTGAGATTGTGCCTCGACGCGCGTCTATTAAATGGCCGCATCATACCGGAATACAATCAAGTTACGCCCCTGAAAGACCTGATCCGACGATTTAAGGGTAGTTCGTACCTGACCGGAGTTGATATAGTTTCTTCATACCATCACATAGTGTTGGATGATAAGTCACAACTATTAACAGGTTTCCTCTTTGACCAGCAAACCTACGTCTTCGTCAGACTTCCATTCGGAATCAAGACATCAGGATGTGTTTTGCTGAGGGCCTTAGATAGAAATCTCACAAAAGAGGTGAAAGAACAGACCGTGAGGTACATGGATGATATCATTCTTCCAAGTAAAAGTATTGAAGAACATCTGGAACAGTTGGAGAAACTGTTGGTCAACTTACAAGACGCTGGTTTTAAAATCAACTTGGAAAAGTCTAACTTTTGCCAACCTGAGATCTTATTTTTAGGTCACGTTGTGGACGGTACAGGGATAAGACCTAATCCTGCGAAGATTCAGGCCATTAGTAATTTTCCGCGGCCGCGACGGGTCAAACATGTAAGGCAATTCCTGGGCTTATGTGGATTTTTTTCGGAACATTGTCCTAACTATACTGATACAGTAGCGCCACTACAAAAACTGCTACATAAAAACAACAGGTGGTGCTGGAACCACGAATGTGAAGAGGCCTTTAGAAAAATAAAATCTTTACTCAATGAAAGCATAAAGTTGGGTTACCCAGATTTTGATTCTAAATTCATAATCCAGACGGATGCATCCACAATTGGAATAGGAGCTGTTCTTTTTCAAGAAGATGTTACCAATCCTACGAATAAAGTGTACTTAGCTTTTTATAGTAGAAAACTACGGAGCCATGAACTGCACTATAACACTACTGAACTAGAGATGCTTTCCATAGTTTGTGCTCTGCAACACTGGCAGAAAATTGTTTTCGGATACCCTGTGATATTAAGAACCGACCACAAGGCTTTAACGTTCATGTTAAAAACCACAATAGCGAACGAACGTGTTTCACGGTGGTCTCTCTTTGTCCAACAATTCGACATTGAATTCGAACACTGTCATGGACGAAATAATGTCATAGCTGACGCCCTGAGCCGGAATCCGGAAGAAAATAACGCTTCTGTACAATATGTAGACCTAATAAACGAAGATCAAGAAATACTAAGGAGACTCGGATATCTTCGACAGGCGCAGAGACGAGACACCTTTACTCGTAAACTGATTGATTACTTTGAAGGGAAGCTGGTAGCTGGTGATCTAGACTATGAAGCTATCCACAAGTTAGCATCTCACTACCTGATACTCAATAAACTGCTACATAAATATGTGGACGCGGACCACACAAAATTAAGGATTGTGGTTCCTGCAAAATTGCAGAAGGGAATTATTTGGTTAACACACCGAACTACAGGTCATGCTGGGACAGATAAGGTGGTGGCTGCTGTACAAGAAACATTCATATGGGCAAAGATGAGAGAGATGGTACGAGTAACAATCGGAACCTGCGACACGTGCCAACGTGTAAAACCGAACAATCGCCTGCTAAAACAATATCCCATTCCGTTATTGCCTGAACAGCCCAGGAAGGTATTCGCAATCGACCTATTCGGCCCACTTCCCAGGTCTACCCATGGAAACAAACATGTAGTAGTGACCATAGATGTCTTTTCTAAATTCTTGTCACTTTTCGCCATACAGAAGAGTAATACCAAGTCAATTTTGAGACGCATTACACGTAACGTGATACCTACGATGGGCAAACCAGAGTTCTTATTATCGGACCATGGTCCTCAGTTTACATCTCAGGAATTCCAACAAGCCATGAGACAGCTTGATATCAAACACGTCTTAAATTCAATCAGATATCCAGCCGGTAACACAGCCGAGCGGGTCATGCCCGAAATCGCTAAGTTTTGCAGAATTTACTCTGGACAATGTCACTGGAACTGGATAAAAGTACTGCCTATTCTTATGGATTGTCATAACAATACCATTCATGAATCTACAGGCCAGATACCCGTTCTTATTCAACACGGGCAGTTTCCCTCTCGACCTTGGAAAAACATCGTACAATATCCGCCTGACGTACAACTGACTCCAGCAAGGCGCATTGAAATAACAGCAGAGCACCTGCGTAAACAGGCTGACCGCAGGTTAAACAGAGTTGCGAAGAAAAGATTCCACAGACCTTTACAAGTGAATGAACTGGTCTTAGTGAGAAAACCGATGGTATCCAGCCCTACAGAACGGTTTTACGGCAAGTTTGCTGACTTGTATACTGGACCATTTAAGGTTATAAGGTCGTATAACAACAACGCCTACCGAGTCCAAAGTCTCGATGGACGACAGGAATTTATATTCAATGCCTCGAACCTAAGACTCTACCGTAAAGCAGAAGAGTGAAGAAAGAAAAAAAAGAAAGACCCAGGTCGGCCGTCAAAAAAAAAATACCAGTTTGTGTCGTGAAGAATGATTACCGTTCAGACAACTGACAGATGCTTGGAAATTATTAACACCGTGGAAAATTAAACAGTGAGGTAGACAACATACGGACCACATTTTAAGGAATGAACACGATTCAAAAATTTTTAACCTTGTTTAAAAATTTTTGTCCCAGTAAGAGGTGGATGTGACCGTGAGGCCACAGCTGAGTGAACAGGTGTTGGTATGGCTTGTGTTCGCTTGTCGGCGAGATGGGGTGTGCGCGACCTTGGGCGAGAACGAGAACGAGTTTTTTTTACGTGAAGTGGGCGACCGCCCGGCTAACAAAAATTAAAAAAAATGAAGGTTGGCGAGAGTAAGAGAGATACCAGCGCGTGTCACCTGTAATTGCGAGGAACGATATGAATGAAATATTTATAATATCTTTGGTGGCGTGACATGCATATTTACGGAAGGTTCAAGGATTAAATTAAAATAAACTGGATAAAAAATAGCACATTTAGAGGATATAAATTAAAAACTGAAATTTTGAAATAATTTACACGACCTTGTGGCAAAAATGGTAATGAAGTTGTATATTCGTACAGTAGAAGAATTTAGTATCTAAATTGACTTTACTTCCGTGCATGTGCACCAGACACGATATTTAAGTCATGTGATAAGATTACTCACTCTCACACTCACTGGCGTGTTCCTGGACTATCATCTGCAGTCGCTCAGCGTGGAACGTCGTGAATACTGTCGCCAAGAACAGTGGCTTCACTCCTGTGCTCTACACCTCTGATAATTGTATTCAACTTAGAACAGTGCTGTGATCAGACGTCGAATGTGCAGATATTAATCCCTTAAGTACGTGTCATTTCCAAAATACAGTTACGTGTGTGTTTGGAGTTTATGCTAAAGCACTTTGTGTAAGTTTCAGCTTTCTCACGAGTGGACGCGGAAGACGTGGACGTGATCATTTCCAGAAGAGGACGGAACTTCGCATTATGGATTACCAGTGCTTCACCATGAAGTTCTAAACTATCGACCACCGTTGGCGGCGTCGGGATGCAGATTCTTTCATCCTAGCATGGCTGATTGAGAACCCAGACTTCCAGACGTGAAGATTTCTCCTTAAGTTAAGTCGATTACGTCTCATTTATATCTGTTCTATGTAGTTTTGTTCTATTCTTTCTTTCTTTCTTCTTAGCAAGCTATTTTGACACATTTTATGGTTGTATATTTGCTCGGATATGTCGTAAAACTGACACATGCGATTGCTTAATGACCATGTGGCCATGAATTTGACAGTGAGGGTTCCGATAGAGTTATCCATGTGTTATCAACAACATCTTTGCTTATTGAGTGAATTTCGTCACGAATATGAATTAATTTATGTCCGATGGATTTAATGGTAGGATATTTCGTCCATATTTTCAATATTTTTCTTGTAATGGAACTTCTACTTGTACCTCGTGTTTGAGATAACGTGTCATCGGGATATAGAGTCTGAATTCTATGTACGAATTTAATGTGAATATGTGCATTGGGGGCATGTGATAATTAGTTAGAGTAATTAATCATCGAGACACATTTAAGTGGATATTAGGTATTTGTAGGACGATGGTAGGTCCTGATATTTCATGGCTACACATATTTGAGATTAGGATGCGACAAATTAGAGTCGTCATGGTAGTACACTGTACGTGTGGAGTATATGGAATAATTGTGCATGACATGAATCTTCGTGAAACTGAGCTTTTCACATGTTAATGGATTATTCGCGATGAATGCAGTGTAGTCTAATATTAGTGTCTTCAGATGAAGAAAATGAAAGTCCATGTTAATCGACGTACTTCTTAATTCGTGGGAATATCCCAACTTTTCTCAAGTAATTCAATAATTTCAAGTTGAAGGTACAGGTGAACGTTCGAGAAGGCCTTAGGTCTGAAGAACAGGTCCTCGACGAAATATCTAAATAATATTTGATTCGTGACTATGCAAGCTCATTCGTGATGCAATTTTTCGCTCTCATGAGGTAACTCAATCTTGCTGTAACTCAATAAATCTGTTAACAGGAGAGTAATATGATTGATCGACACTCGTCGACATGTACATAGTGTAGATATTTTCTTCTTGGTAATCACGGTCTTCTTGACAATTTCCGTAGTTAGCTGTAAAAGTAGTAATTTGTTAGTAGTTAGAAAATTATTTTCTATGTGTTCTGTTCTGAAAATATGTGACACTTTGATATTATCGATTGATAGTGGACGGGATTTCCACATGGATGATATTCTCCCCATTTACTTACGTTTGCAAGCCCAGAAGGCGTTTTAGTTTGTTGAATTATTGATTAGATGCTTAAAGTTCAGTATTAATTCTCACGAAAAGAGATGTGAGATGACGTGAACAGGTATATCCGACATCTCGGATTAACTTAGAGAAACCCAAGGCAAATTCAACTTTTCATTTTATAATTACAAAATTGTTAAGATAACGACTGTAAATTTTATTTTTGCTATAATTGTTAACTTTTTGAATCTTGGATATTTCTTTATTATACTCGTTCTTACAATTACTGCATTTTTCCAGATTGTCGATGAAGGCTTGGCCCAGACCTCATTTTTCTGAACGACAATTTTTAGTTCAACTTTAAATAAATTATTTAATAACTTTAAAGACGATAAAGAAAATTTTAACTATGTAACACTCTGTTAGAATGTTAGGGAAACAACTGCCGTGTACCATCCCATTAGTTTGCACCTAGGTTTGTTACATCCAGAGCCATATTAAATTCCATAACGTAGCGATCATAATCATAATCACAGATTTCAGGATGGCCAATATTGCATTTAATTAAATAAAAGTGTCATATTTGTTTTATACCTGGAACGTGCTTATTCGATGAACCCTATGATAATCCTGCCACATTCATTTATTTTATAAGCCTACAGCCACCGAACTGAGCACCCCTGGGGTGTCTCGTGTTCGCAGACTGACTATGTCGGGTACAATATAAACATTCAATTAAGTGCGGGGTAATATATATCCTAGAAGTATGATAGATATATCTTGGGTGGGAAACATTGATGACTAGGAGGAAAAGAAAACGTTTATGAGCCAGGTATAAATGCCTATACGAATGAGCCAGCGTGGAGAGAGATGAACAGTCGACTAGAAAAACCTTGTTACATTAGTAGGAGAGATCATTCGCATAAACTTAAAAGGTAGATCGCAGAAAACTAACCATGGTAAATATTCGTTCCTAAATCGGGGAACTGATGATTGTAATTCATTACTTGCAGCTGTCTTAGAGCCTTTTCCCAAAAATGTAAAATACTTCAAGAATTGTCTGTAAATTGTGTGAAAATTTGTATGTGGCGATGTCATGTTTTTATGAAATGCTCAATATACTGTAAATAGCAGTATTACGGTTTTAGGGCATCTGAATATGTATATGAACGTGATGAATTTACAATGGTAGAAATTTTGGAATGTTTAAGATACTGTATGTGTGAATTTGTAGAGGACGGAATTGTAATTTTAAGCTAGTTTTTATTTCATTACCATACTACTTAAGTAATCACTGCCACCGGGATATTTTCCAACTGTAATGTATCTGTTAATAATAATAATAATAATAATAATAATAATAATAATAATAATAATAATAATAATAATAATAATAATCCCATGGGGGTTTTCCTGTTCTCCATCAGGCGCGTCCCAGGTGGCGGATCGGGAGGCTCGCCGGACTTGTCTGGAGGGTTTGAGGGAAAGAAAGTAATTCTCGTAGACCAACAACAGGTACAGCCAGAAAACATCATGAGGCAATCTCTAAGGCTCAACACCTTAGTTGTACCAATGATGTAAACGAAGGTCAGTCTCCCCATTTTCTTCAACTTACTAGCATGATGGAAACGTCAGTTCAGGACACTACTACCCCACGTCCTAGTATTCATACTAGTCTTTCTGGGTCATCGGATTCCGAGGGACCGAGAACATCTTGTGGGAATGGATTGGAGCTTCCCAAATCTCTTCGTCCAAAGCGCAAACATTTCATTGGCACCTATAATATCAATAATTTTCTTAAGTCTAGAAAGATAAAACAACTAACAAACAAACTAGATAAATTTAACGTCCAAATTCTAGCACTCCAAGAAACCAGGTATGCTGACGAAAATCATTTCTATTAAGCAGTTAGAGTTTGCAAAGGTAAACCAGCAATCCCCTTCGATAATAAGCCATATCAGTTTGGTACAGCGTTTGCAGTGAGGACAAATCTTACAAACACAGTACTGAACTTCACGTCACCTTATGAATGAATGTCATTACTCTCAATTAAGTCAGGAAACAAAGCCTATACAGTAATCAATGCACATGCACCTACAAGCAACTACAATCCAATATATCCATAGAAATTAGACGACTTCTAGGAGCAACTAAAGGAAGCTACAGCCAAAATTCTGAACCACCGAGTCAAAATCATTTTGGAAGATTTTAATACCCAAATTGGTAAGAAATAAAGTTCAGAAACATCGTGGGACTCTACCCAGCTCACCAGAGAATCAATAGAAATGGAGAAGGATTAATTTGCTTCTGCGAGAATTTTGATTTAAAACGAATGTCAGCTCATTTCCTGACACTACCACGAAATAAAACGGCCTGGAGATCCCATAACTTTCATTAAGGGAGTCCCAGTTAGATCATGTAGCTATTTCTAAGAAAAATCAAAGGGAAATTATGAGTGTTAAAGTCAAGAAAGGAGTTATTGACTCTAATCACCACTTATCTCTAGTTAAAGTCAAATTTCAACCAAACAGGCCCAAAATCAGAACAAACAGTTACCTTCGAATCGACCCGATAGATCTGAAAGAAAAATCGGGCTCCCCTATTGCAAGTATCTCCAACTAGGATCCATCCAACTGGTTAGAACTCAAAGAAGCGTTTGTAGAAGCTTCCCAAATTGGCATCCCTCCCATGAAACGCAAACACAGATGGTTGAATAAAGCCTGCGACAAGGCCACAGAACTTATAACGAGAGCCTGGTGAGTTTGGAATTCCCACAAAACTGGAAAATCCTGGCAGGAATTCATAAAGATCCAGAAACAAACCTCAAATGTGAGAAATGCAAATATAATCACATAAGATTGGCACAAATTGAAGTGGAATTCACAAAAATAACACACGAAACTTTTACAGAAGTGTCAAGGAAGAAATATCAAATTACCAGGCACCTAGCCTTTGTTTCAAACGTCTGGATGGATCACTAGAAACAAATAACCAGGAAAATCGCTAACTGTTAGCAAGCTATTTTCAGAAAATATTAAACTTGAATCTCCTAGAGAAACCCTCACTTTTGAAAATCCCACAACAAATCCAGATTCAGAACCACCTACATTAGAAGAAATCAAAGAAATTATCACTGAACTGAAAAATAACAAAGCTCCAGGTGAGGACGGTATAATTGCCGAAATGTGGAAAATTAGTGGCGAAAGCCTTGCCTCGAAACTTCATGCTCAGCAACATCTAGATCACGGAAAAGATTCCTGTGCACTTGAAATGTATACTAATTCACCAACTGCACGAAAAAGGTGATTAAACTGATATCAACAACTACAGAGGTATATCCTTGGTATCAGTTACCTACAAAATATTCTCCAAAGTTCTACTGAGAAGAGTTGAGAGACAACCAGATCACCTCATGGGGGAATACCATGCAAATTTCAGAAAGGGAAGATCATGCACAGAACAAATACTCAGTTTCAAAACTCTCTTACAAATGTGCAAAACTAGATAGTGATCACCATCGTAGATTTTAGAAAAGCATCTGAACCCACTTTTCAAAGTACTCGAATAATTTAAAGTAGACAGAAAAACAACTGAATTGATCAGTAAAACATTAACTGACACTACTTCCAAAGTTAAATTTTTAGGACAAATATCTGATTCTTTTGACGTCAACACAGGGTTTCGACAAGGATATGGACTCTCATCTCTCTTGTTCAATCGTATTCTAGAAAAGTAATCGGAACCTGGGGAAAAGAAGTTAAGGGAATAACTCTTAGTAGAAAACTGAAAAACAGAATTCACGTGCGGTGTCTAGCTTTTACAGACGACCTGGCAATTCTTTCTAATAACAGACAAGAAATAATCCTCTCCCTCTAAATCCTACATGAAATTGCAGCCAAAACCGGACTTCAAATATAACATGAAACAACCGCTCGGTTTCTAGATGGGCAAGCTATGATGACTAAATTTGGACAAATATCCCAAGTAAATAAATTCAAATACCTTGGATAAATCATTCAACCTTCTTAATTAAATCCTGAAGCAAATAAGGAGAGAATTACTAAACTACAGAAAGCATATCGAATCACTTGGAAGACATATAACAAAAAACATTATCTCGGAAAACAAAACATTACAATGCAGTAGTAAAATCTGAATCAAACCTTAATCATTGGTGGTATTTCACTCATAAAACGTAGAAAATCAAGAAAGAAAAATATTCCGGAAAATGTTCGGCCCAGTCTGCACAGAGGGAGTATGTACGAAAAGGAAATCTCATTCAATTTATTACCATTGAAATTCTACGGTCACATTATGGGAATGAACGATGATAGACTGACCAAAAGATTTCTAAATCTTTCCCTCACACTGAAAGTCAAGAGCTGGCTAAATGAAATAGAATCAGATCTTCAGGAAATCAACATCAACCAGGAAACTGTGCAGAATCGATCTACTTTCAGAACACTGATTAATAACCATTGTTTTGCGGTACTAAAATCTAGAACTAATAAAACCTGGACAGAAGAACGTTAGAAGAATTTCAGTGAGAGTATGAAGAAATTTTGGGAAGAGAAGGTAAAATCATTAGCTAAATAAGTTCAAGCGTGCTCCTGAGTTGGGTTACGATGTGAAAAATAATCAATCATATATATTAAAAATAATGTATTTCATCGAATGTACGAAAAAACGATATATATTTTATATTGATTTTAAACAAATGGTTTAAATCATCTAACGGTTGAATTAATAAAAGCGTGAAAAGCTGCGGGTACATGCTAGTATTTTTATTAATAACCATAGCTCGAAATTAAGTAGCTGAAGTACATTTTGAGGGGTTGAGAATAAAACTATTACATGTCATTTTAACTGTCATCTTTAGAAAAGTGTTCAAAAGTTCGTCCTCCTCCTTCAATGCAGGCTCTGAAACGAAATGCTATTGTCTGTCGTATATGTCTAAAAGACCTCAGGCATCTATGGCAGTGAATACGTAGCAGCAGGTACCCGACAGATGAGCTATTCCTCTCATTCAATTGGAGTCTCATACACTTCTTGGCTCTTCTCTGAACGAAAGAAACTTACTGCGTGATGTCGTAGCACACACATTGCATTCTGACGACATGGCGTGTTTAAACAGAATATTATGTAAATTACAGTTTCAGGTTTCGTCAGTCAAACATTTGTTTCAATCACATAGCGGTATACCAAAAAACGCGTGTTTCATTCTTAGAAGTTGGAGTACTAAATGTTGATACATTCTGTACTATAAGTAGCGGTGGAGGCTGCGTAGTCGAAGTGGTAAAGACGTGCCCTGTTCACCTGGAAAGACTCAATTCCTCGTCAGTGAAACGGAATATTCAAAAGCGAGATTTCAACTTCAGGGCCCTGAAGTCTACTCAACCCACATAAAACATGAATACCAGGTTAATTCCCGGGGGTAAAGACAACCAGGAATATGTCTAATAACTCGATTCCACTTACTGCCGGAGTTATGGATAGTGAAGCACTCCTCCTCCACTCCTATTAGAGCCTTAATGGCCTGCACGGTGATGGTTAGGGGAAAATTGAGGAGTGTTTGATTTTCGATGAGGGGAATTCTTGGATTATTTATTGGATCGTCCTCGTGTTACACCCTCAAGGCTTACTAGTGTCAAGTACATGGAGTTCCTTGTAACATCATAGGTCTAAGAATATTGTGAATCATAGTTTCATGAGCACATAAATTATTTTATATGATATTCTATTTGAACATTATTTTAGAACTGCACGAGTAAAAATATTGGCAGTTCCGTGTTATATGGTGCCTTGCCTGACTGTAACACACAGGTCTTGGATTCGATGTCCGAGTCGCCCAGGGATTTTTATCTAGAATTGAGGGCTGAAACGGTGTTCACTCCACATTGTAATTTTAAATGAGTAGCTGTCTGATATACGAGACATAGTGGATTGGATCACGAAAACCAAGCAACATAGCTGAGGAAGTCTTTCCAGTGACACCATGAGAGTTTAATATCTACAGACTATTTAGGTGGACAGCATTCGTCTTGGTATGCCATGCCCCCGAATGGGCTCTGTTTACCAAAGGGGATTATGTATAAAAGGGCAATATTTTCGTCTGGAGGAGGCGATTAGCTCAGAGGCTTATCTGCAGGCTAAAACTTCACGTGGCGTCAAAGTATACATCCCGGCTTAAACCCACGACCAAAACCAAAATGAGCCTCGGTGGCTCTACATACCCCAGAAATGAATGGGATAATATAAAGAAATAAATAAGAAAGAAAGAAAGAAAGAAAGAAAAATAAAGAGGAAAATATGTTCTACTGTACAAAGAATCGTTACTCAGATTTGTTTCACAGGCTCGAGAGCAAAACAGTACGTTACATTTTCGTTTCAAAAACTTTTCTTACCCAACATTTTAGCATCTACACCAGAGTATTTTATCTGAAACTTCAGAATAAAGCATGGTAATTTAGCACTGTGTGGAAGCTACACCTAAGGCGTTTTTAATACTTCAACGAGGAGAGAGATAGGAAGTCTGCAAAACAACAGCTGCAAGAGTGACACAAAGCGTGTAGCTCGTTATATTAGGTATTCCAGCTGGATCGTTGTCGGGAATGGCGCAAAATGAAGCTGTGGGATTCTAAGAAGTCGCCGGAAAATAAGGCACTCAGAAGGGATGCATTGCTTAAATAATAGGTTAACCTACCCTTAAAAATTAAAGGGAGACACTATTAGGAGCCAGTGTCCATGCACGTCAAGAGTAAATGGAACAGTCTCACTTCACCAAATACAAGATCAAAGCAAGGTTTATCATATACTTTTATAGACTATGTGAAATATTTGCTCAGGATTGAGAGAGTGCAATATTATCACTCGAAATAAGAAAAATATTGAATGTGGAATGGTGGGAACGACATAAAACAGCAACATTACTTAATATTATAGTCATAATGTGCGACATGAAGTTAAAATGGAGGATAGGACAATACAATAAATTCACTACAAAGAAAAACTGCGGGAGGGTATCCTTAACTTGATAACATCGTTTGAGTTATCTACTAATGAAATGAACAAATTTCACTCCTCACACGTTTTAAATTGTCCTCGTGTTTTATGTAATGCTAACTCGTAAATGCCAACATATTATTTATAGTAGGTCTATATGTATTTCATAAAGTAGTATTACGTAATTGTTAATAGCATATATTCACTTTTCAGCTTACTGCTTCGCTTTTATTTACATTGTCCCTACAATAAAACTGCTAATTTTTCTCACACATTAATACATGCCATTAAATTGACCAAAACAGAGATCATACGCAGTAAAATCTCTACAAGGCGTTGCCGTTTATTACGCTATACCAGATAATATGCTCTTTTTGCCCTGTCCCTAGCCATTCCTACAGGAGGCCATTATAAAATACACCACTATATCGCGGTTCGCTCCCGTCTAAAACGCTCTTTTTCCAGGAAATATTCAGTTAACTTTATAGAAATATCCGGAAGAAATGGAAAAATGCTACCCTCTCGTCACAAGGACTGAGGGACTGAAGGAGATTTTATCTCGAGCTAAGGGCACGGTAGAGTATGTTGACATTCAGATCTTTGTCTTGGAGAGAATATTTTAGGATTTCTAGGAAACAAGTTATTACATATCAATGTAGAAATCATGGACAATTCATTATATTGCTTAGTTTCTCCCCATTTAATGCGTGTTACTTATGAGGTCTCCTGACAACGACTTACAGACTATCTACAACATAAAATTCCTCTCTGATACGTAGTCAGAGCGTACAGCTAGAGGCCATTATCTATCGATTCTAGTGACTTACAATTACCCTTGAAAATAATTTGAAGGATTTCCACTTATCAGCCTGAACATTATGACAACCTACCTACTGTCGATATCAACCCGTCAAAGTGATATCAACGTCACCTTACGAGGAATGTCTTCCGTGTGTAGAATGGGGAAGGCGCGCGATCTATCTGAGCCTGACCGAGGGCAGATTGTGATGGCGCGGAGGCTTGGCACGAGCATTTCCGAAACTGCACGACTTGTCGGGTGTTTGAGGAGTGCTGTGGTGAGTGTCTTCAACAAGTGGCGAAACCAAGGTGAAGCCACGTCCTAACGTCAAGGGGTTGGGCTGATTGGTAAAACAGGACAGGCGGCAAACCGCGGTGAAACTAACATCAGACTTTAATACGGGTGTGTCTGAACACACAGTGCACCGAACACTCCTAAGGCTGAACCTCCGCCGCCGACGACCCATGCATGTGCCAATGTTAACACCACATAGTCAACTACGACTATAATGGGCACGTGACTATTGTCACTGGACCTTGGCGCAGTGGCAGAACTTTACATGGTCTGATGAATCCCGATACCTTCTGATCATGCCGATTGGTAGGGGCGAATCCTTCGTCTTCCAGGGGAACAGCTCCTTGACACTTGTACTGCGGGACGGAGACAAGCTGGAAGCGGCTCTGGGGAACATTCACGTAGGCATCCATGGGTCCAGCGGAGCTCATGCAAGGCACCATGACGGCCGAGAAGTATCGTACACTGGTTGCAGACCACGTACACATCTTCATGATGATCATGTTTCCCAACGGTAGTGGCAACTTTCAGCAAGATAATGCACCATGTCACAAGGTCAGGAGTGTGACGGAGTGGTTCGAGGAACACACTGGCGAGTTGTAATTGATGTTCTGGCCCCCTAACTCACCATATCTTAACCCGATCGAACACATCTGGGATGTGATTGAACGTGGCGTTGGAATACATTACACTCCTCCACCCCCACCCGCGGGAATTTACGGGAATTGGGTGACTTGTGCGTGCACATGTAGTGCCAACTCCATCCAGCGACCTACCAAGGCCTCATTGCTTCCATGTCAAGACGTGTCGCCACTGTTATCCGTGCTAAAGATGGACATACCAGCTATTAGGTAGGTGGTCATAATGTACTGGCTGATGAGTGTACACTCTACACAAATCTTCGATAATGCTTGATTTATGAAACTGAGGTCACTGCAGACCTGACAAAAACCTACATACCATTGTCCAGTATGATCCAATGTTGTTTTTGGTACTTTATAAAATCCGTACATTCTCGTATGCTATTTTAGATTGTTTATTAACAAGTTTGATGACATGTTGCTTAACAAGAAAGCCATTCTTTTTCAGTGTCGTCTTAGTTAATACTACTCTCATATATGTTTACAGGTCTCTTGTAATGTTCTACTGTAAGTATCATAATTCGCGTTTAATGTTTCTACTGAAAATTTAATATCTTTGACATTAGTTCTTTTTGCCAGAAACTCTCCAATTTATCTTCTAGTCTTCTTCTAATACATAAAAATGAATATTTGTCTGTTCGTGTCAAATGGACTCTGAAACTACTAGACTGATTTCACTGAAAATTTCAGAATTTGTTCTTATTATTCCTGAGAGGCTGTTGAAAGCTTTAGGAAATGATTTGAATGAAATTCGATAGGATGATGAGTAATTTTATGTAATTAATTTAACTACAAAGCCGCACCAATATTGGATCGACAGCGACTTACTCTTTAGCATGATAGTCTGGTAATAAATGCTGAATATAGGAGGATGGGAACACGCCACCGTGTTTTATGAAGTACCTTTCAACATCTCCTTCTAATCCACTAGAGCAATTTCAGTCAAACTTGGTACACTTATGACTTATCTTCTGAAGGCAAACACTGTGGGTATAAGCCTCCCGTAACACCCCCGGTCGTGGTAGTGGGAAGGGGGTGGCTTGTAAAAATAATTGAAAATAGTGTCGAATCAATAGTTTTAGAGGTCGCTGAGATGAGCAGTGACACTATGGATGCCGTTTAAGTGAAAGTTCAGCCCCCATCGGCATAGTGGGCGAGAAGAAAATGTCCAAAAACTGAGATTATGGATGTATATGTGCATGTTCCAGCAGAGCTCTTCGCCAAACTTGGTTCAAATATGACTTAGTCCCTGGAAAAAAATACTGTGGGAGCAGGACACCCCTAGTACCCCTAGGGGAGGGGATAAAAGGTAAAAATAATCGAAAACGACCGATATTAGTGTCGAATGCATAGTTTTCGGGGTCGATAAAATTATATGTAACACTCTGGGTGCTGTTTAAGTCGAAGTCCAGACCCAATCGGAATGAGGGTTAGAAGGGGTGAAAAAAATCCAAAATGAAAAGAAATTCCCTAACTGAAACAATACTGTGTTCTAGTTATATTTATTCAGTTAAGTAGTTACTGTGATGCGAGATGATGACTGTACGCGTCCGCAGTATGCATATTTGTTCCAGCACAGCTCTCAACCAAACTTGGTACACACATGACTTTATGGGGGGGATACTGTGGGGTAAGGATACCCCTAGCACCCAAGAGGAGGGGACAATGCAAAAATTATCGAAAACAACCGACATTAGTGTCGAATCTATGGCTTTCAGTGTCGCTGAGGTGAATTGTGACACTCTGGACGCCATTTAAGCCCATGTTCAGCCTCTATGTGCATGGGGGTTGAGAAGGGGTGAACAAGAATATGACCAAAATGACCGATATTTTTTATGAGTCCGCAGTTTCAAGGATACTTAGCCTAATGTGTGTCGGACCCAGTGACGGCTGGAATCGTGTACATTACACCTATTGCGCGAGACGCAAAGCATACAGTTATAACTTATCTTAATTCTTTGTTTGAAAGGATCAGCTACTTCCCTGACAATCTGGGCTGTCACAAGGTAATACTTTTAACATGAAATTATAATCTCAAATTGAAACTTAAACACATAACAGTAACTCTAAATTTACAAAAGAGTTCATGAAATATAAGTCAACTTCACAATAAAGAAATCTACAAAAAATTCACTTCAAATATTTAGTACAAATCCTTATATTAAATATTCAAAGAAAGTTCCCGAGTAAGGCCGGGTAATACGGCTAGTTTTATAAAAAAGGGAAAAAATGTCAACATAATTACCATTGAAAATGAAAAATTTACAAGCTGTTTTACGTCGCACCGACACAGACAGGTCTTATGGCGAAGGTGGCATAGGAACGACCTAAGAGTTGGAAGGAAGCGGCCGTGACCTTAATTAAAGTGTGAACATGGGAAACCACGGAAAACCATCTTCAGGGCTGCCGACAGTGGGATTCGAACCCACTATCTCTCGGATGCACGCACCTAGTCGTATTGATTAAGTTAAGTAATGACTGTATTGTGATGTGAAGCAATTACTGTTCACGTCCGCAGTAATGCGTAAGCCACACGTGTTTCTTGGGTGGTGCTAAAGAAGGGTCATTGCAGGTGCAAAGGAAGTGCTATCTGCTTCAAAAGGCACTCGGCGTCTCTTGACCTACGGGAAGAAGCGATACGCGAACACATTCAAAGACTTATGTGAGCCGACAAAGGCTCGCCCAAAGGCACCATTCCCTGAAGAAGCTGTCCATATTTGCCCCCGCCCCCTCTCCGCCTCTCAACATCGAAGGCATCAGCAGATCGAAATGTGAAATATTACACAAGATCCTTAGAGAATGCAAAGTAGATATTGTTGCATTGGAGAAGACGTTTGCAGGCAGTGCATTTCAGATTCAGACACATGGTTAGATTTTTTGATATCCCAACAGTACGGCGCAGCTACCTATGTAGGAAAGTCAATACCTAACGCCCAACTCATTGCAATAAGCTCTCACAATGATTCCTCAGTGGTAACAATCAGAACGGGCAATTTCAACATTATGAATGTCTACCACCCAGCCTTTGCATCATGGCCTGATAGCTTTCCGCTAACCGCCACACATCCACTTATCATTATCGGCGATTTCAACAGTCACCATACCAACTGGGAATACAGACAAGTTTATCCACATGGTACTGAAGTGGTCAAGTGGGCCGAAGCAAACATTCTAATCCTCGTGTATGACCTTAAAGGTAAACGTACAATCCGTTCTATCAGATGGAACTGTGAAACGAATCCCGACTTGTGCTTTGTCACTATTAATGATTCTGCTGGCAATCAGATATATTGCTGATAAATTTTTACACAGTCAACACCGGCCTGCCATCCTATAAATAGGATTGCATATATCAGTCTTCGAAAATTCACCACACAAGCGATGAAATTTTTCAAGTGCCAACTGGGACCATATTTCTCCAGTTGGCAGCAATATCCGACGGCTTACTCCCATCGATGATAACTACCAGATGTTCGTCCGGAAAATAATCACAACTGCCAAAAACAAAAGCACATACACGGAGGCGTTCGTAAACAATGCCTACCCATATGAAGCGATACCAGTGAGCTTCCTTTTTTTTTTTGCAAGTTGCTTTACGTCGCACTGACACAGATAGGTCTTATTGCGACGATGGGGCAGGAAAGGGCTAGGAGTGGGAAGGAAGCGGCCGTGGCCTTAATTAACGTACAGCCCCGGCATTTGCCTGGTGTGAAAATGGGAAACCACGGAAAACCATCTTCAGGGCTGCCGACAGTGGGGTTCGAACCCACTATCTCCCGAATACTGGATACTGGCCGCACTTAAGCGACTGCAGCTATCGAGCTCGGTAGTGAGCTTCTATATCAATATTTTCTACAGAGTGGTCGGACAGAAGTTGCAGATGATCGTATTAGCAGTCAGGATAAGGACAGAAGGGAAATATGGAAATAAAGGAAACCACTTTTCTCCTTGCAAAAGTCAAATTACCATAAATATGTCTCCCGGACATAGCCACCCATCAACGGCAGCTAATTTTTTTTTTTTTTTGCTAGTTGTTTTAAGTCGCACCGACACAGATAGGTCTTACGGCGACGATGGAACAGGAAAGGGTTAGGAGCGGGAAGGAAGCGGCCG
This sequence comes from Anabrus simplex, assembly GCF_040414725.1. NCBI lineage: Eukaryota > Metazoa > Arthropoda > Insecta > Orthoptera > Tettigoniidae > Anabrus > Anabrus simplex. The sequence goes on from NC_090265.1 coordinate 1,371,249,723, forward strand.
TGGCCTTAATTAAGGTACAGCCCCAGCATTTGCCTGGTGTGAAAATGGGAAACCACGGAAAACCATTTTCAGGGCTGCCGACAGTGGGGTTCGAACCTACTATCTCCCGAATACTGGATACTGGCCACACTTAAGCGACTGCAGCTATCGAGCTCGGTGGCAGCTAATTTCGATGGCAACCAGCCATAATACATATTCTGCATTGTTGCTAGGTAACACCATCCATCCATACCTTACATCACTGCCTGCACGGTTGCTATGCTTACATTTCCGTCACACATTTTGAGGTGTTTCGTCACACAAATTTTTGATGACCCCCAGCTATAAAACATATCGTCGTTGCCGGGGCAAAACCTCCTATGTGATAATATTTTTGGAGATATACTGACCCGCAGCACATACATTACGAAGAGCGAGAATGCCTTGACAATATGCACACAGTATTGCACCTTAAATGACAGAACCTTTCCGGCCAAAGTTCTAAGCTAAAATATTTCGCATAGGAGGTTTTGTCCCGGCAGCGACGATATTTATGTCAAAACTCACATGACCACAAAATATTAGCTTGACTGAAGAGTCGTGCTCCAAACCACAAACCTCATATCCACTCTAATCAACGGAGCAATTGCTTTGAAGGCTGTAGAACAAAATGCATCTCATTTTCACCTACATATGATTAAAATTGAGAAGATATTCGTTTCAAAATATACTTCATCCTGAAACATTTAGCTTCCTCAATTCACAGCGATGCATAATCCCTTTACTTTACCGTGTTTACTCTCCAACAGCCGATAAACAACTCTTGGTCAGACTAATCTGCTAGTCCTGTTGTCTCTGAAGATCGCAGGAGACTAAAGATAATTAGTTTACGTAGTAATCCTCGTGTATTGTACAATTTACCTGCATTGTTATATTGTTCTTCGGAGGAACAACAAGACAGATGTTCACGCTCCTTGTAGAGGAAGAGGTCTATTGTGCGAGAATCGCATGGCTACCCATGAGTGAAATATTGTTTAAGCTAAGTGGCACTTCATGTGTCATAATGATGCGTGTTACAAGTTTCGCTTTCATTTCAGCGTAATACACTAACCTACCTTAAGAGAATCTTCGTAAAATATTCATAGACAAATGCTAACTCCAAACGAGGGTACTTGTTTCTTGAAATACACCCGAGAAAAGGAATGGAATTTGTCCATTGATCTTTTTATCTAAGTGCTAACAATGATGGATTTTACGACCCACCGACTACGGTTTGCGGAAGCTATTCAACTCCTCTGAGAGTGAAGAATAGATTCACAAACTAGAGTTTATAAGTAAAGTTCCCTATTAATTTTAAGATAATAAGTTCCGTTGAGAACGAGTAAGCTGATTTCCTTTGCTAGAATATTTCTATTCCTTGCTACATTTATAAGGACGTTTACAAAACTGAATGGTATCCAAGTAACTTATTTATTTACTGAATATGAAATAACACAAGAATAAGTGTACATTACTGTACCTTCATGATGTCGTGGCCCTAAGGGATGTACAACAGGCTGAGGACTTGGATTCGGAATTCTGGGAGCGTATAATCAGATTGGCAAGTTGATTAATAATTATATTCTAAAACCCCAGAATATTCACACAATGATATATACAATAATACATACAACACAAAATCTCTGACACCAATTACCGTTCTTGACTTCAGGTCTCTGTGAAAGTCTTTAAGTCTTGTTCCTAGTACACACAAGAATACTTATAATACGTATATTTAATATTGAATACTTAACTACGGAGTATAGCTGATTCTTGTACAGCTGACGTCTTCACTCTCCTCTTCTGCGTAGATATCCCTGGAACTCGTTACTCTTCACGGTGACGTGAATTCTCCCAATTACAATTGATCTGCTAGTCTATAAGCTGATTTTCCAACACCTACTTTGACAATCGGTGTGGAGAATCTTTGTGATTATTCAGCAACAAATTACACTCAGTTCAAGAGCCTGATAGCCCTCTATCTTACTATCACTTTACTGCGTACTGCGACTGAATGCTAAGTCTACCAGCACTCCAACAGTTCTCCCTAGTTAATTATTCACTTCTCTGCGCGATACTGCCTACCCTCAAAAAGCCTCCTTCGAGGGATGAAAGTCAAAAAGCCCTGTTGTTTACAAGTTACCAAGTCTTATAGTTTCATCTATTCTTTCTCAAATAATCCCACTGACTCATATACCACCACCACAAGTCACTAGTTCACGTCACAACTACACTGTTCTCTGATTGGTTGTTTGGCATGGAACCACCCAGTCACGTTGTATCACACACATTGTTCCACAACACTTTGGAAACTGTTTCTATGCCTTTTACACGTGACTCTGTATATTTCCAACCCAAAAGAAGTGCGTATTTCACTTACACAATGTTTCACAATATTAAGACACAAAGCTCTTGGCTTACGAGATTCTACGCGACATCGAATATTCTAAATCCTTCTTCGAATTACTCAGTTATTTCTCTTATTATTATTATTATTATTATTATTATTATTATTATTAATATTATTATTATTATTATTATTATTATTATTATTATTATTATTATTATTATTATTACAAATATTTATGAATTATGAATTATGAATATACACAAACTCACCTATCATTTCCCTTCATATATACATGCGTTCATATGCCTGCTACTTTTAAATCACAGGCTTTTTATCCTGGAGTTCGCGGATTCGAATCCCATTCGAAGCCGTTCGCTCTCTCGTTAACATGCGGAAGGCGCGTCGTGAGCCGTCGTTCACGACAATGACACATAGTGGAAAAAAGACTTTAAAATGAAAAACACTCAATATAATTATGACATACAATGTTTACAAAGTACAATAAATTCTAGTTTTAAGTAAACTAGAGGACCCATGCTTCTCCACTGGGAAATGCTAGAGAATCAAAGAGTATATACCAGGGAATAGTATTCTTCCGTGATCAGAGGAAGTGTACAGGTAGTAATCAAGGATGTCTTGATGCAGCGACATTACCAAGGATGAATATCACATATAACTTATCACAATATTCATGAAAGTGTTAGTCGATTAGCAACCTACTAAGTACAGTATATATAGAGTAAGCCTACTCCTTCAGTTATTGGAGTGATCATTTAATGACTTGATTGGATGATTACTCAAAGATGGATGAACTTAGAGACCTATCATTGTCTTATGATTCAGCGGCAGGTAATTTCGGAAAGAATAAAACAGAAGTAGTCCGCCTCTGTGGTGTAGTGGTTAGTGTGATTAGCTGCCACCCCCGGAGGCCCGGGTTCGATTCCCGGCTCTGCCACGAAATTTGAAACGTGGCATGAGGGCTGGAACGGGGTCCACTCAGCCTCGGGAGGTCAACTGAGTAGAGGTGGGTTCGATTCCCACCTCAGCCATCCTGGAAGTGGTTTTCCGTGGTTTCCCACTTCTCCTCCAGCCGAATGCCGGGATGGTACCTAACTGAAGGCCACGGCCGCTTCCTTCCCTCTTCCTTGCCTATCCCTTCCAATCTTCCCATCCCTCCACAAGGCCCCTGTTCAGCATAGCAGGTGAGGCCGCCTGGGCGAGGTACTGGTCATTCTCCCCAGTTGTATCCCCGACCAAGAGTCTGAAGCTCCAGGACACTGCCCTTGAGGCGGTAGAGGTGGGATCCCTCGCTGTGTCCGAGGGAAAAGCCGACCCTGGAGGGTAAACAGATGATGATGATGATGATGATAAAATAGAAGTGAAGCAAATTGGTCAAGTAGGACGGACGTACACATTTGCCAAAGCTGTTTTTAATAAACTCTTTTGAAATATAAATTATCTACCTAAAAATGGAATTAAAGAAGTAATAAACAAAGAGAACAGAAAATAAGAATATAACAGTATATAATGAGCTTCGAAATAAGCAGGAAGCCGGAACTTTTCTTGTAATTTATTAACATACATCATAAGATGTGCGTTTAATGTGTCAAAGCTGGAGAACAGAATTGATTGAATTGTAAAAATGAACACATTTTTACAAGCGGGGAATTCATGTAACGAACAGATCTAGAGTTAGGGATGTGAAATAATATTTACAGGCGAAGGCCTATACGAGGAATATGAAAAGGGATGAGACTGAGCAATTCTGAAATATGAACTCTGTCAGTAAGAATATCTCTTATGGTGTCCGGCTCCATGGCTAAATGGTTAGCGTGTTGGCCTTTGGCTACAGGAGTCCCGGGTTCGATTCCCGCTAGGGTCGGGAATTTTAACCTTATTTGGTTAATTTCGCTGGCACGGGGGCTGGGTGCATGTGTCGTCTTCATCATCATTTCATCCTCATCACGACGCGCAGGTCGCCTACGGGTGTCAAATATAAAGACCTGCATCTGGCGAGCCGAACTTGTCCTCGGACACTCCCGGCACTAAAAGCCATACGCCATTTCATTTCTCTTATGGTCTGCACTGATATTATTAATGTTCTGTTCCTAAATGAAACAAACTTAAAATATTCCGTAATAATTGAGTCGAAATGTCATAAGGCCAACTTAAAACCTATTTTGTATCACCTGAATCAAATGAATTTGATATTTATAAAATGTATACGAAATAATTGCTGAATATTCTAATATACTTCTAACTAAACAAATAATGTACAATGTAACTGTTGCATCCGCTTGAATAAATAACTTGACATTTCTTATTAAAAACACAGGTATCATGTTTTCATCTTTAGTTATCGTTGTTTTATGTTAATTCACTATAATACTATATTCATAAATCCTTAATTGTTGACACAATCGCATTATTTCTTTCACCTATGTAATATTTTGGATTTGTAGTTTTCTTATTTCTAGTAAATACCATAATAATATAATGTTTAAGGATAAATGATTAGTCTCACACCACGATACAATATGTTTAATATCCTGCTGCAAGTCATCCTCGTCACTCCGACTATTTACTGTTTTATATAACTTTAGACCGTCAGTAAAAAATAAACAACTATAGCAACAATGAATGTCAGGAAAATCGTTCATCATGATAAGAAATAAAAGAAGAGGGCCAAGAATGAATCCCAAATTTGGTGCGGAGTTTAAAATGTTGAAGTGAGAATACAATAATAACCGATGTGTTAGGATAATATTCTGAATACGCCCAATGTGAATTCTAATGCCAGTGGAAAGAAATTATATTGATGGTTTCTAATAGTTGCATAATAATTTTCACGTGATTATGCCGGCTTCATTACTCGAACTGATATAAAAGTGTGGTAAATTACATACACTGAACCAATACAAATTTGTTTAATATTTGGAGAATTTCTAAGGATTACTTTCGACCGATTTCAGCTATTCACGAAGGTACATATACTTTTTCTATACTTGCCACATTCGTAATCTAGCAGTACCTCTTACGATTCAGAGCCCGAAAGTCCCCTAAGAAGAAATTCAAGACCTGATGTTAGGGTCAGAAAAGGTACACTCAACCCTGCGAAGTAATTGAGAAGAGTGACATTAAAATCCCCCTCTTCAGTTTTCTATGGTTTCCCACGGAATATCTACCCAAATCCTGGTACAGAACTTGATTTAAATTCCCAGCCTAATCATAGCCTACACTGTCCCGATCCTGAAATGTCCCGTTCAATCAAAACTACACCAGAAAATCCAATTATCTGTCACTGAGTTGAACTATGTATTAAGAGACAACTATACTTCGTTTTGTAAAAGTAAACTGATAAGCAACTGAATGTATATATGCACACATTTGCCAGATAAACTATTTTACGGCACTGGATCTCGTAGCAGTTAGAAAGTGATTTTGAAATATTTTCTTCTTGATGTACTTGATGATGATGATGATGATGATGATGATGCTTGTTGTTTTAAGAGGCCTAACATCGAGGGTCATCGGCCCCTAATGGAACGAGATGGATGACATGATATATTAAGTTATCATTTTAAAACGTATCCACTGACTAGAGTTTAAAAAATGATGATGAAGAAAAATGAGTATGAGATGAAAACAATGAGTGGATCTAATTCGCAATGCCTTATTTTCTAATAAAATAAGAGAAAATACAGGAGACAAAGGAATAAGGCATTGCCTGGTAGTACAGATATATATACATATATTACGTTAGACGTTAAAATAACACATTAAAATAAGCAACACAAAATAAAATGAAGTCAATAGGATAAAAGCGCAATTGACACAAATACACTAGCACAAAGGACATCATTACACACGATAAAACAGACCACTATCCCTCATAAAGCGGATGACGAGGTCTGCTGACTGCGGTCATCTCGCAAGATAAGGGAGATGGTACGCGGGAGTTTTAGACTACGGCGCAGATTCGACCAGGTCCACGCACTCCCTAAGGAAACTGATCTACTTCCTGAAGTCCTTGAGTGAGGATGAGGAACGATATCATCCTTCCGTTTGCAGTAGGTTAGACGTGACTTCTAATTAGATTAAAGGTTGAGTGCCCAGAATTCTGCGTTAAAAATGTACCTTTCACTTGAAAAAAATACTAAGGTCCTAATACTAATACTTTGAATAAAATCAGCGTGACAGAATGGTAACCGTATCTTCTTCGACTATGGTGATGTCGATGGGGGTGATTATTGTTTGAAAAGGAATTATTATTATTACTATTATTATGATGATTATTATTAGGTAGATAGGTATAGAATATTATTCTTATACAAGTCCTAAAGTAAGTTGACTTGGATAACAAAACCAGGGCAATCAACGAACGGACCCTAGCTAATACAACCTCCACACTTAAATTCAGAGGAGAAATTTCAGACGCTTTCAAGATAAAGACACGAGTTAGGCAGAGAGATGGGAGAACATGAACCTTTTGATTGATTTCTTAGCTTTTGCAGATGATCTAGCATTTTTCTTATTCCATAGATATGGCTGCAAAGCAAATTAATCAACTCAAGACACAGACGGAAAAAGCAGGCCTCCAGATCTCTTTGGAGAAATCGCAATTCATAAGTAACATCAAGACAACACCACGAGAGCTAAAAGTAAACCATGGGGCAATCAAACGGATAGATATGTAAATATCCTGGTGAGTGAATAGAACCAAACAACTCCGAAAACGAAGCTTTCGTGTCGCGCATGAATAAAATGGAAATGGCTTATCATCTGACTAAAGACGTTTACAACAAAACGTCCACACCCGTGAATGCAAAACTCAGACATTACTGCACTGTTATAAGACTAGAGGTTTTGTATGCATCGGAATTCCTTGGCTATGAACAAGAAGGGCCTCATAGAAAAATTGGAAAATGAAGAAAGAAAGAAAGAAAGATCTTAAGGAAAATGATTGGCTCAATTAATGACAAAGATAAATATAGACGTCGGCATAACCATAATCTGTACAGAAGATCTATGTCATGCGGAGAAGGAGAATTGCATTTTATGGCTACTTGCTAAGATTGAAACCCATACGATTACCGAACCAGATCTTCACCTATTTTAAAGATTAGAAGACCCATCCAACTTGGTTCAAGGAGGTTGAAGGGGACCTACAGGAGATGGGATCACTTATGAAGATATACAAAAACCCAACCCACTCAGGAGGAAACTACAAGACCACCAGGGTTTCCAAGAAAGTTCGAAGTCGAAGACGGGAAAGACGTGGACAGAGGAAAGGAAAGAGCAACACCGGCAACGAATGAAGGAGCACTGGGCGAAGATCAAAGCCCAGATAATACAGCTGAAATAACGTAGTCCTTAGTAGGCCGATACGAGCAAATAATAATAATAATAATAATAATAATAATAATAATAATAATAATAATAATAATAATAATAATAATAATAATACTGAACTCTTCCATCAGTCCATCGTTAATTTATAACTTTCAAACGATGTCTTTGAAGAATATACCTCTTAAATATTTGTCGGATGCCGATAAAAAGATCGAAGGTGCCCTAAGATAAACATTACAGATTCAATGAGACGCACATCGGAAAATCAAGGGTTGGGAATTGATCAAAACAAGATAGGAAGCCGTCCTTGAACAAGTAAAAGCACAGCGGCAAGTGCATTCAAATCCTGTACATCCAATCAGTAAAAAATATGGACGATGAAACTGAGCACTCTAAGGGAGCTCCCGATGTAAAAACTGATCCAACCCTTCTGGAAACAAGGGACAATAATTGAATTAATACAAAGGAAGTAAGATGTAAACTACAAGATCGCCAATTTGATCCTTGGTGTGCCCTGCGACATAAAGGAAAAGGAATGATTTTGTACAGATATAACACACCTGTAAATAAGTGGGTATTAAATCGCTTAGGACTCTCTGTTTCTCAATGGAGGGGGGGGGGGGGGAATTAAGATTATCTGTAATGTTTCTACAGTACGAGCTGTTCCTGGAAGAAGTCAGAACAGTACGCAATGTCTCTCTTGCGGATATCCTCGGCTTCTGTGCGCACGGCAAAGCACTGTTAAATTTGAGGCCCCATACAATAAGATCCCTAATCATCGAAAACTCGAGAAAAAGAGAATACGTCGTTCATGAAGAGGTTGTGGGATTTTTCGCATATGGAAGCGTTGGAAGAATTGATATGACAGTTTATAAAGAAGATCATGGGAAGGCCTACATATTAGACCCAACCGTCAGATTAGAAGCGGATACCAACCAGCCTGAAAAACTTGACAGGGAGGAAACGCTACATACGAACGAACTGTAGATTACTACAGTAAAAATAGACTTATCACCTCGACAAAACAGAATTTGTTGGCCTGCTACTCGCGGCCAGAGGGACCATCCCAAAATTACTTGTCAATATCTGTATAAAATTAGACTCTCCTTAGATATTATAAAATGCATTTCTCTACTATTCCTTAAAGGTGTCTCACGTATTTCTAGAAACCATTTGTATGCTTCCTAAATTCTCTCTCTTCTATATAATGTCGCAAATGTCCATGTATCTATCATAATTATCACCCATTTTAATGTTTTCCCTCTTCACACTTCGGTGAAGCTACCGTGTATAAGGATGAACCCTCTGTGGATCAGTGGTAGAGTGCGCATCCGAATCCCAAGATAGCGGATTCGAACCTGGCAGAGGTAGTCGGATATTTGAAGGGCGGAAAGAAGTCCATTCGACACTCCGTGTTGTACAATGTTGACAAGTAGAAGATGTCTGGTGACACATTTGGTACTCACCAGACAAAATGAATTAAAAAGCCATAGATACCCAGGAAATTTTGGTTTACTCTGCCTAGAGTCGTACGGTTGGTTATTTATGTATTTATTTAATTATTTATCATATTTGATTTATTTTACTCTAGATGGCTTACTGTTTTTGTACGTGCTACTTGTTTTGTATTTCTTTAGCTCTCCTTAGAAATGTAGATCTTTGGACATATCCGATTTTGAATGCCCCTTTCTCATTTATTTTCTCAGCCTAATTCAGTTAGAGACAGAGTGGCAAATCAAGTGGTTCGTAGCCCTTCTTAATATCCTTAGCAGGATTTGTCATCGTCCCATCTTCAATCGCCGGAGACTGTGTGTTTGAGCCTCGTTGTCACCTCATTTGGTGGGAGCACAACACCCACAACCAGATGTATTAATTGTCTTTATATTTTTTTTAATGTATGTGGTCAGTGTTCTTGTGGATGACACAGTTTCTGCCTTGCAGTAATTTATTCTCTTTGCTTTTGTATCCTGGATTCATCCCGACCTAGGGCATTTTGACAGTTTTATGATGCATGTTTAGGGATGTTGTAGTGTATTCCAGAGAACACTTGTGATAGTATAGGCCCTCCCTCAGGTTTGCTTATTTTGTAATATAATTCCACCATTAAAGGGATCATCTAATTAACTTGTTTCCGCGCGCTAATGGCCATGATAAGAACATTTCTTACGGTTGTATTCCCTCTTACTCTCGACAACATAAGAATTAGTTCTTGGTAAACTTCCAGACCAAATATTATTTGGCTTCGTGATTATATTATTCGTTGTGTATTCATTTGGGTCAATTTTATTTCACTTTTCATACTTCACATACTTTAGCTGTTACCTTTCTCCCGCACTTACGGGCCCAAACGTTTAGAATATCATCCTTAACACGGACTGAGCGCGACCTTAAGTAATGCCATAGTAACTAAGGGACAGACTGATGGGTGCAGTACCAAGGGTGAGAAACCGCAATCCACTTGCTATTTGCGTAAAAGTAACAAACTAATAACAGTAGTATAATAAGCGGGTTCTGCCGCACCTCCGCCGCCGCACGCCTCCTCCTCCGCCGCCTCCTCCGCCGCCGCCGCCGCCCGCGGGAAATTTGAATTTTGGCGGGAGATTTGAATTTGTAAACAAAGCCACGTGCTTTTTGACAGCTGTCATCGACAACAACGCATCGCTAACCTCACTGCTGCCATCTTGACGGGCCTAAACCTCACTAGTGCCAACTTAACCTAACTAGCGTGAGGTAAACAAAGCCACGTGCTTTTTGACAGCCACGTGCTTTTTGACAGACAACAACGCATCGCTAACCTCAGTACTACCATCTTGACGGGCCTAAACCTCAGTAGTGCCAACTTAACCTCACTAGCGCGAGGTAAACAAAGCCACGTGCTTTTTGACAGCCACGTGCTTTTTGACAGATTTGTAAACAAAGCCACGTGCTTTTTGACAGACAACAACGCATCGCAAACCTCAGTACTGCCATCTTGACGGGCCTAAACCTTAGTGGTACCAACTTAACCTAACTAGCATGAGGTAAACAAAGCCACGTGCTTTTTGACAGCCACGTGTTTTTTGACAGCCACGTGCTTTTTGACAGACAACAACGCATCGCTAACCTCAGTACTGCCATCTTGACGGGCCTAAACCTTAGTGGTACCAACTTAACCTAACTAGCATGAGGTAAACAAAGCCACGTGTTTTTTGACAGCCACGTGCTTTTTTGACAGCTGTCATCCGCCATCTTTAATCCAGAGAGCACCGTGCTGCCCTCTTTAGATGTAAATTCGTCACCTGTCACCCGCAGTGCTGAAATCTCGGCGGGCCAAAACCTTAGTGCTACCAACTTAACCTCACTAGCGTGAGATAAACAAAGCCACGTGCAGCTGTCATCCGCCATCTTTAATCTATAGAGCACAGTGCTGCCCTCTTTAGCTACTTACCTTTGAAATGTGGTGGCGGATAATTTGAAAAATGCTTTTTTTGACAGCAGCCATCTTGCATCGCAAACCTCAGTGCTGCCCTCTTTAGCTAGATACCTGTGGTGGCAGACAATTCCACGTGACAGCAGCCATCTTTAATCAAGAGAGCACCGTGCTGCCCTCTATGTGGTGGCGGCAAATTCCACGTGCTCTTGTTTGGAAACAAACTCACGTGCTTTTTTGACAGCTACTACCCACCATCTTTAATCAACAGAGTATAGTGCTGCCCTCTATGTGGTGGCGGTAAATTCCACGTGCTCTTGTTTGGTAAACATAGCCACGTGCTTTTTTGACAGCTGTCATCCGCCATCTTTAATCAACAGAGCACCGTCTTCTTCTTCTTTTCCTGCCGCTTTTTCCCACACCTGTGGGGTCGCGGGTGCGAACTGCGTCGCACATGTGGATTTGGCCCTGTTTTTACGGCCGGATGCCCTTCCTGACGCCAACCCTATGGAGGGATGTAAGCACTATTGCGTGTTTATGTGGTGGTTGGTAGTGTAGTATGTTGTCTGAATATGATGAGGAGAGTGGTGGGACGGACATATACACCCAGTCCCCGAGCCAGAAGAATTAATCAGAGGCGATTAAAATCCCCGACCCGGCCGGGAATCGAACCCGGGACCCTCTGAACCGAAGGCCAGTACGCTGACCATTCAGCCAACGAGTCGGACTAATCAACAGAGCACCGTGCTGCGAGCAATTTCATCACCTATCACCCGCCTTTTTGACAGCCATCATCCACCATCTTTAATCAACAGAGCACAGTGCTGCACTCTATGTGGTGGCGGCAATTTGAAAAAATCTATGTGCTCTTGTTGGGAAACAAAGCCACGTGCTTTTTTTGACAGCTGTCATTCGCCATCTTTGAGCACTGTGCTGCGGGCAATTTCGTCAGCTGTCATCCGCCATCTTTAATCCAGAGAGAACAGTGCTGCACTCTATGTGGTGGTGGTAAATTCCACGTGCTTTACAAACCTATGCGCTTTTCTGACAGCTGTCATCCGCCATCTTTGAGAACAGTGCTGCCCTCTATGTAGCGGTGGCAAATTCCACGTGCTCTTGTTTGGTAAACATAGCCATGTGCAGCTGTCATCCGCCATCTTTGAGCACCGTGCTACCCTCTTTAGATGTAAATTCGTCACCTGTCATCCGCAGTGCTGCCATCTTTAGCTAGATACCTTTGAAATGTGGTGGCGGATAATTTAAAAAGAAAAATTCTACAGCAGCCCTCTCTCGACGCTAATTGCATAAGATGGTGGCTATACATGACTCCTTAAGGGTGCTTACGCAAGATGGCTGCTATACACAGGTTCTTATGAGACGCCCTTGGGATGCTTGCTCAAGATGGTAGTTATACATGGCTCCTTATGAGATGCCCTAGGGATGCTTGCTCAAGATAGCGACTGCTCTTATGGGACGGCTTAAGTGTCCTTGCACAAGATGGCTTGAGACGCCCTAAGGATGCTTGCGCAAGATGGCGGACACAAGATGGCGGCTATACATAACTCCTTATGAGACGCTTTAAGGGTGCTTGCGCAAGATGGTTGCTACTCTTAGCTTAGAGGCTAACGTGTCGTGATAGTTCGATTCATTAAATTTAGGGCTTAAATGCAAAATGTTAAATATATCGAAAACGGTGCACCGTAGAGCAAAACGGACAACATTGTTCTGCCTAATACCTAGGTTCGCAGTATGAGGAACAAGAAAATCATAGTCTAATGATGGGATCAACGGTTCGGTTCCTACTTAGGCCCTTTGGCATTTGCTCTGTTTTAGCTTGTATTGAAGCGAGTCTTCGTAACATGATCAGGTCTAGCTATGGTAGAGAGTATAACGTACCGTGCAGGTTCGATTCATTAAATTTGGAGGCTTAAATGCAAAATGTTAAATATCTCGAAAACGATGCATTGTAGAGCAAAACGGACAAAATTTTTCCGCCTAATACGTAGCTTCGTAGTTTGCATCAGGAAGGGCAACTCAACAAATTCTTGCGATATTTCATGTAGCTATTTCTAGCTAAGTGTAGTCTAAAAAATAAATCCTAGTCTTGTTACATCAGGAAGGTAACAGGCTCTAGAACGAGGAAAAAATATTCTGGGATAGCATGCCCACACACACACACGCGCACGCAAGCTGCATCCGGCTCGCTAGCTCCTCGCTGGAATGCGTTTACCTCAGCAGGGTACAGAGTCCACTACACGTGTACAGTTCGCATTAAAATTATTAGCAGCTTCTCGAGTTGAGCTCAAACCTCCCCCAGTTCAATCATAGTACAAGTACGTCAGCTTGTAGAACTTGTATATTTCGGTACCTCAGCGTTTCGTGTTATTGCTAGCAGGTAGGGGGTACGGTAGATGTAGACTTAGCTTAGTAAAACTCACGACAATGTCCGACCTCAGTAGGCTGAAACTTGGTTTCTTCCGAACATTACAACATAGCCTACTCCTACCGAAGAAGCCAGCTTAACGCCTCCATCTGACAAATGAATCACCCTCAACACTCTTCAATCATTCTCGCTACTTCGGAAGATAGCGGGTTCGAACTGGAAGCCGCAAATGCTAGGTGAGGGACCTGCGTGATCGTCATTGCATGATCTAGCCGGATGCCCTTCCCGACGGCATAAGTTGCCAGGATTTGAATCGCGTACCCCGACTAGAAGAAGCCTGCACATAGCTTAACGCCTCCATCCGACAAATGAATCACCCTCAACACTCTTCAATCATTCTCACTACTTCGAGGGATAGCGGGTTCGAACTAGAAGCCGTAAATGCTAGGCAAGGGGCCTGCGCGATCGTCATTACATGATCTAGCTTTAGCTCAATACCTACAGGTAAGGAATACCGCGTATGTACCCTCGAGAAGTCGAGGATCACATGCTAACTTTCCAAGGCTCGAACTCTTAAATTCTGACACCTCGGCATCAACAGGAGGTTCGAATATGTCAGCTTGCAGGAGTACAGGGAGGGCTCTTGTTGCATTCGTTCTGACTGTACCCGCAGTTTGTCAGCGATTTTTTCACATCCGCTTGGTAACAAGCAGAATATTTAGCCGCTGCAGTCTGCGCGAAGTGCTCACAGTTCTCTGTATGCGTTTATTACGTACGTACACACATCTCCCGTCTGCAGTGAATATTATTCTTCAGCCTTTATCTTAAGGTAAGGTAGAACTGTTAGTTACTTTTTGCAAAGCAACTTCTACGCTAGACATCTACATTCATATATGTTTATTCTTTTTTTTAGGTACCGTTCGAAAGTACGCAATTTTATTCATCCCAGTAACAGCCTGCAGCACGTGCATTTTTTTGAGTTGTAAAGATAATTAGGTTAGATGATGCACCCTACACTACATTCATATATGTTTCTTCTTTTTTTTTTTAGGTACGACCAGAATATTATCATTCGAGTTTCAGGCTTGAACGCACGCATTTTATACATCCGAGTAACAGTTTGCAGCGCGAAGATTTTAAGGTATGTCTGACCTCTATTCGTTGAAACTTGGTTTCTTCTAAAACATCGTAACTTTAGTCTATTGATAAATAGTTGTTCTCTTTTATCCTCACGCGAGGTACGTACATAGCTATGTCCGCCGTCAACAGGCTGAAACTTGGTTTCTTCTAAAACATCGTAACTTTAAGCTATTCATAAACAGTTGTTCTCTTCAACCCGCATACTATAGACGTGGTGCGCACATAGCTATGTCTGCCCTCAACAGGCTGAAAATTGGTTTCTTCTAAAACATTGTAACTTTAGAGTATTGATAAATAGTTGTTCTCTTTAATCCTCACGCTATAGACGGGGTATAATTTCAAACAGGCACACATGGTTATGTCTGACCTCAACGGGTTGAAACTTGGTTTCTTCTAAAACATTGTAACTTTAAGCTAATCATAAATAGTTGTTCTCTTCAACCCGCATCCTATATACGTGGTATAATTTCAAACACGCACACATAGCTATGTCTGACCTCAACGGGTTGAAAGTTGGTTTCTTCCGAACATCGTAACTTTAGTCTATTGATAAATAGTTGTTCTCTTCAATCATCATGCTATAGACGTGGTATAATTTCAAACACGTACACATAGCTATGTCTGACCTCAACGGGTTGAAACTTGGTTTCTTCTAAAACATCGTTACTTTAGTCTATTGATAAATAGTTGTTCTCTTTAATCCTCACGCTATAGACGAGGTGTGCACATAGCTATGTCTATCCTCAACAGGCTGAAAGTTGGGTTTCTTCTAAAACATCGTAACTTTAAGCTAATCATAAATAGTTGTTCTCTTTAATCCTCACGCTATAGATGAGGTATAATTTCAAACACGCACACATAGCTATGTCTGCCCTCAACAGGTTGAAACTTGGTTTCTTCTAAAACATCATAACTTTAAGCAATTGATAAATAGTTGTTCTCTTCAACCCGCGTACTATAGACGTGGTATAATTTCAAACACGTGCACACATAGCTATGTCTGACCTCAACGGGCTGAAACTTGGTTTCTTCTAAAACATTATAACTTTAAGCTAATCATAAATAGTTGTTCTCTTCAACCCGCATACTATAGACGTGGTATAATTTCAAACACGCGCACATAGCTATGTCTATCCTCAACGGGCTGAAACTTGGTTTCTTCCGAACATCGTAACTTTAGTCTATTGATAAATAGTTGTTCTTGCATACTATAGACGAGGTATAGCTATGTCTGCCCTCAACAGGCTGAAACTTGGTTTCTTCTGTAACTTTAGAGTATTGATAAATAGTTGTTCTCTTTAATCCTCACGCTATAGACGTGGTATAATTTCAAACACGTACACATAGCTATGTCTATCCTCAAGGGGTTGAAACTTGGTTTCTTCTAAAACATCATAACTTTAGTCTATTGATAAATAGTTGTTCTCTTCAATCCTCATACTATAGACGTGGTATAATTTCAAACACGTACACATAGCTATGTCTGCCCTCAACAGGCTGAAAATTGGTTTCTTCTAAAACATTGTAACTTTAGAGTATTGATAAATAGTTGTTCTCTTTAATCCTCACGCTATAGACGGGGTATAATTTCAAACAGGCACACATGGCTATGTCTGACCTCAACGGGTTGAAACTTGGTTTCTTCTAAAACATTGTAACTTTAAGCTAATCATAAATAGTTGTTCTCTTCAACCCGCATACTATAGACGTGGTATAATTTCAAACACGCACACATAGCTATGTCTGACCTCAACGGGTTGAAAGTTGGTTTCTTCTAAAACATTGTAACTTTAGAGTATTGATAAATAGTTGTTCTCTTTAATCCTCACGCTATAGACGTGGTATAATTTCAAACAGGCACACATGGCTATGTCTGACCTCAACGGGTTGAAACTTGGTTTCTTCCGTAACTTTCACCTAATCTCTATCGGTCGTTCTCTTTTCAGATGTTCCCCTGCTGCGAGGAATGTAATGTAACGTTTGCAAGGCGTGATAACTTCATGCGCCATATGAAATCAAAACACCCTAGCATAACATCTGCTTTATGTAAAGTTTGTAGTGTGTATTTCGCTAACGTAGAGCGATATGAGGATCACTTAGCAGAGGCACATCAAATATCTACTCGCCCTCAGGTAGTAGTAGGGAAAAAGCGTGCAGCTACTGATGTAGCCGTAGAAAGTACTAGTAGTAAAAAACCTAGAAAAAATCATGAACAGATGTCCCCCTGCTGCGAGGAATGTAATGTAACGTTTGCAAGGCGTGATAACTTCACGCGCCATATGAAATCAAAACACCCTAGCATAACATCAGCTTTATGTAAAGTTTGTAGTGTGTATTTCGCTAACGTAGAGCGATATGAGGATCACTTAGCAGAGGTACATCAAATATCTACTTGCCCTCAGGTAGTAGTAGGGGAAAAGCGTGCAGCTACTGATGTAGCTGTAGAAAGTACTAGTAGTAAAAAACCTAGAAAAAATCATGAACTTCAAACTATTCACTGCGAGCACTGTAACACTGATGTACCATCTTCGCATTTTCAGGGGCACTTACGGAGTAATGCGCATAAAAATAATGCGTGTAGAAGTGGTAGTAACGCAAACATCGAGGAAATTAATACAGCATTTAAAAGTAGGATTGCTAGTTACCGAATTCGCACCAGTCAAAAGTTTCAGAGCACTTCAAACTTTTTAAATTGCGTTCAACCGGATGTACAACAGCTTCTTGCTAAATCTTTGTCCAATCATAATTTATTTAAAGTTAATTTTGAACTTTTCGCCTTGTACATTAAAAGCACGGATGAATCCGAAATAACGGACATTAAATCATTTAATACGAAGAATTTTGTCATAAGTCAGTCGACTAATTTTGGTGATGTACTTAGGGATGTCTCTAACATTATTTCAACTAAGAGCGAGGAATTTCAGGAAAAGGAATCAGGGTGGGCTTTAGTTGAAATAATGTATCTAGAAGTTAACATCAATAAGTACAATCCTATGCGTGGATCTTCGCACATTGAGCTGCCGACATGGATTCAGCAAAGAAAAGCTGTTGTAAACATCCGAAACAATGACGAAGCATGTTTTGCATGGGCGGTGATGTCAGCTTTAAATCCTGCTAAATCGAATGTAGCGTATAGAACATCATCCTATCCACACTATTCAACGCAGCTAAATTTCGATAGTATAGAATTTCCCGTACAGTTAAAAGATATTAAGCGCTTTGAGGAACTAAATAACATTAGTATTAATGTGTATGGTGTAGAGAAAAAGTCTGTAGTAGGTCCTCTGTATTATACATGTCATAAGAAGAGTACTCATGTTAATTTACTCTATATTGAAAACAGTGAGAATAGCCACTTTTGCTGGATTAAAAATCTGAGTAGACTTGTTGGCAGTCAGTTGTCAAAAGATAAGTGTAAAAAGTGGCTATGTGATGGATGCTTGCAGTATTTTAGAACTGAAGACCAGTTAACGAAGCATTCCAAGAATGACTGCAATCATGTACGTACAGAGATACCTACTACAGGCAATAATGTTTTAAAATTTACAAATTTTCACAAGCAGATGTGGGTACCGTTCGTGATTTATGCAGACTTTGAAGCCATCCTCACGCCATGCAACACATGCTCACCTAATCCTGACAACTCTTTCACTAATACTACGCACATGCATGTCCCGTATAGCTTCGCGTATTACATCAAGTGTAGTTACGATAGTACGCTTAACAAGTTAGAGCTGTATCGAGGACATGATGCTGCTAAAGTATTTTTAGAAAGACTTGAAAGTGATGCAGTTCGTCTCGGTCGTATTCTGAATAGTAATATTCCTATGAAGCCACTCACCGACATTCAGTTAAATGATCATGAACGTGCCACAAAGTGTAGCATTTGTGATGGGGAATTTTCCGAAAATGACCCTAAAGTTTTTGATCATGATCATTTAACTGGTTTCTACAGATGTGCCGCTCATTATAGCTGTAATCTTAAGTATAGAGTTCCTAAATTCATCCCTGTAATTTTTCATAACTTATCTGGTTACGACTCTCATTTCATCATTTCACAATTTGGAGCTTCAGATGAAAAAGTAGATATAATCCCTCAGAATAAAGAGCGGTACATTGCGTTTGCAAAGTCTGTAAAAGTAGATGCTGAGCATTCTATAAAACTGAGATTCCTTGACTCGTTTCGCTTTATGGCGAGTAGCCTCGATAAACTTTCTAGTCATTTACAGCCTGAACAATTTACGGAAATTCGACGCGTTTTCCCCGAAGAAGCGCAGTTTAATTTACTTCGGCGTAAGGGTGTTTTTTGTTATGAATATCTCGACTGCTTAGACCGCCTCGAAGAACGTGCCTTACCATCGAAACAATCCTTTTACAGCTCGCTGAATTCAGCAGATATTAGTGATGATGACTATTTACATGCACAACATATCTGGGAGCAGTTCCACATTCAAACGCTAGGTGAATACTCCGATTTATATTTAAAGACAGATGTACTTTTGTTATCTGATGTTTTTGAAAATTTTCGCTGTGTTTGCATGAACACCTACAGCCTTGACCCATGTCAGTATTTTACTGCACCTGGGTTAAGTTGGGATGCGATGTTGAAACACACGCGTGTGAATTTGGAACTGTTAGCCGATATCGATATGGTTCACTTCGTAAAATCGTCTATTCGAGGCGGTCTGAGTCAGTGCAGCGGCCGACATTCGAGTGCTAATAATAAGTACATGCCGAGTTTCGATTCCAGTCAGGAATCTCGGTATATCGTTTACCTCGATGCTAATAATCAGTATGGGTGGGCGATGAGTCAGCATCTACCGGTGAGTGGTTTCCGCTGGCTGACGCAGTGCGAAATTGATGCTTTACAGCTACACGCCCTAGGTGATGAAGCTGATAAAGGTTATTTCCTCGAAGTTGACTTACAGTATCCTAAAGAGTTACACACTTCTCATAATGACCTACCGTTCTGCCCTGAAAATATGAAGCCCCCGTACATTGCATCAACGACGAAAATGCTCATTGCTAATTTATGCGATAAATCTAAGTATATCATTCATTACCGAAATTTAAAACAGTGTTTGCAGCATGATTTGAAGTTATCCAAAATTCATCGCGTACTAGAATTTAATCAGTCACCGTGGCTAAAGCCATATATCGATCTGAACAATAATTTAAGAACGAATGCGGTTAACGAGTTTGAAAAAGATTTCTACAAGCTCATGAATAACAGTGTGTTTGGTAAGACTATGGAGAATGTTGACAAACGCGTTGATGTAAAATTGATTACAAACTGGGATAATATTAAGACAAGGTATGGTGCTAACTATTTAATAAGTAAACCAAATTCCACAGCTGCACCATCATACATGAGAATTTAGTTATTATACAGATGAATCGTGTCAAGGTTAAGTATGACAAACCTACCTACGTCGGCTTTGCAGTACTTGAATTGGCTAAAACACTCATGTATGAATTCCATTACGATTATATGATGAAGAAGTACGCGCATAATGCGCAATTGCTCTACACAGATACCGATTCGTTTATTTATCAAATCAAAACTGATGACTATTACAATGATATAAAGCCAGACTTGGGTAGGTTTGATACGAGTAACTATCCTGCAGATAATCAATATCATCTACCGCTAGTGAACAAAAAGGTTCTAGGTAAAATGAAAGATGAATGTGCTGGGAATATTATCGATTCATTTGTAGGTACTAAATCCAAGTCATATTGCATAAAACTCTTAAATGAATTACAAATAAAGAGATTGAAGGGGGTTAAAAAGAATGTCGTTCAGAATCAGCTAAGTTTTGAAAACTATAACAATTGCATTAAAAGTAATCCACCTGTTTTGCATAAGCAAATGTCTGTCATTAGAAGCAAGAAGCACCAGTTGTACACTCATTTAATTAGTAAGGTAGCCCTTAATAGCGATGATTGTAAACGGTTTGTCATCCCAAATTCTACCAACACGCTAGCCTGGGGGCATAGTAGTATTGATAGGTACTACTTTACATAAACATTATGCTAGAGGTGTGTGTACTCACGTTACGCTGTCTTACATCACAATTCGGGGGAGGTACGCTGAGAGCGTAGTACAGCAAGTTTAAACTTGTACATTCAAGAATTGCATCGAGAAGTACGCAAAACATCACTAGGGTAAAATGATTCGAGATAAAACGTGTACATACAAGATGTAAATAAATAATGTAGAATTGACATATTCTTTTATTTTAGGTTAGGTATTACCTTCCTCCCGCTCCTTATTTGCAAGATAGAGTTTTTGTTTATTACTCATAGAAGAAAGAAGGTGATGAGCAGATTCGTAAGTATAGTATCGTCTTGTTCGGTAAGTATCTCGAGAGCAGAATTTTTTTGTCAAAAAAGCACATAGCTTTGTAAAGCACGTGGAATTTGCCGCTACCGGGGCAGCACTGTTCTCTCTGGATTAAAGATGGTGGATGATAGCCGTCAAAGGTAAGTAGCTAAAGAGGGCAGCACGGTGAATAAAGATGGCGGATGATAGCTGTCAAAAAAGCACATAGGTTTGTAAAGCATTTAGAATTTACCGCCACCACATAGAGTGTAGCACCGAGGTTTGTGATGCAAGATGGCGGATGACGGCTGTCAAAAAAGCACATGGCTTTGTTTCCAAACAAGAGCACGTGGAATTTGCCGTCACCACATAGAGGGCAGCACGGTGATTAAAGATGGCGGATGACAGCTGCACATGGCTTTGTTTCCAAACAAGAGCACGTGGAATTTGCCGTCACCACATAGAGGGCAGCACGGTGATTAAAGATGGCGGATGACAGCTGCACATGGCTTTGTTTCCAAACAAGAGCACGTGGAATTTGCCGTCACCACATAGAGGGCGGCACTGTTCTCTCTGGATTAAAGATGGCGGATGACAGCTGTCAAAGGTAAGTAGCTAAAGAGGGCAGCACTGTGCTCAAAGATGACGGATGACGGCTGTCAAAAAGGCGGGTGATAGGTGATGAAATTGCTCGCAGCACGGTGCTCTGTTGACTAAAGATGGCGGATGACAGCTGTCAAAAAAGCACGTGGCTATGTTTACCAAACAAGAGCACGTGGAATTTACCGCCACCACATAGAGGGCAGCACTATACTCTGTTGATTAAAGATGGTGGGTAGTAGCTGTCAAAAAAGCACGTGAGTTTGTTTCCAAACAAGAGCACGTGGAATTTGCCGCCACCACATAGAGGGCAGCACGGTGCTCTCTTGATTAAAGATGGCTGCTGTCACGTGGAATTGTCTGCCACCACAGGTATCTAGCTAAAGAGGGCAGCACTGAGGTTTGCGATGCAAGATGGCTGCTGTCAAAAAAGCATTTTTCAAATTATCCGCCACCACATTTCAAAGGTAAGTAGCTAAAGAGGGCAGCACTGTGCTCTATAGATTAAAGATGGCGGATGACAGCTGCACGTGGCTTTGTTTATCTCACGCTAGTGAGGTTAAGTTGGTAGCACTAAGGTTTAGGCCCGCCGAGATGGCAGCACTGCGGGTGACAGGTGACGAATTTACATCTAAAGAGGGCAGCACGGTGCTCTCTGGATTAAAGATGGCGGATGACAGCTGTCAAAAAAGCACGTGGCTGTCAAAAAACACGTGGCTTTGTTTACCTCATGCTAGTTAGGTTAAGTTGGTACCACTAAGGTTTAGGCCCGTCAAGATGGCAGTACTGAGGTTAGCGATGCGTTGTTGTCTGTCAAAAAGCACGTGGCTGTCAAAAAACACGTGGCTGTCAAAAAGCACGTGGCTTTGTTTACCTCATGCTAGTTAGGTTAAGTTGGTACCACTAAGGTTTAGGCCCGTCAAGATGGCAGTACTGAGGTTTTCGATGCGTTGTTGTCTGTCAAAAAGCACGTGGCTTTGTTTACAAATCTGTCAAAAAGCACGTGGCTGTCAAAAAGCACGTGGCTTTGTTTACCTCGCGCTAGTGAGGTTAAGTTGGCACTACTGAGGTTTAGGCCCGTCAAGATGGTAGTACTGAGGTTAGCGATGCGTTGTTGTCTGTCAAAAAGCACGTGGCTGTCAAAAAGCACGTGGCTTTGTTTACCTCACGCTAGTTAGGTTAAGTTGGCACTAGTGAGGTTTAGGCCCGTCAAGATGGCAGCAGTGAGGTTAGCGATGCGTTGTTGTCGATGACAGCTGTCAAAAAGCACGTGGCTTTGTTTACAAATTCAAATCTCCCGCCAAAATTCAAATTTCCCGCGGGCGGCGGCGGCGGCGGCGGAGGAGGCGGCGGAGGAGGAGGCGTGCGGCGGCGGAGGTGCGGCAGAACCCGCTTATTATACTACTAATAACAACGCCTCCCTGGAGCATTGTCAGTTGGTTTTATTTATTTATTTCTTTATTTATTTATTTATTTACTTATTTATTGCACACTACAGGACTTAGTGTCCCAATTACAGTGGCAACTACGACAGATAAGCTACAATTAACATGGTGAAACTTATATCTAAACTATATTCTACAATTTTATCTAATCTCCTATACTATTGATATAAAATGCGAAAGTATTTTTCTAAAGACTAAAGAGGCTTATGTTAATGCGGTGGAACAACACACGACAAAGTAAAATGATAGAATAAATAAAGCAATACATTATATTGCATAATATTGATATAAAACATGAAAGTATTTTCCTAAAGACTAAAGAAGCCTTATATTAATGCGGTAGAACAACACACGACAAAGTAAAATGATAAAATAAATGAAGCAATGCATTATATTTCATAATATTGATATAAAATATGAAAGTATTTTTCTAAAGACTAAAGAAACCTTATATTAATGCGGTGGAACAACACACGACAAAGTAAAATGATAGAATAAATAAAGCAATACATAATATTATAGAACTTCACCTTACAATTTCCCCTATTTTTAGGACTTCATATAATTGCGCGATGAAGTTCAGTTACAAACTCACTCAATGGCAAACTGAAGTCAAGGCCATTATTTTTCTGAATGGCACTGTTGAAGATACTGCAGAGTCTGTTTACCGGCGAGTTATCATGGGCACACGTCCTGGATTTTACATTTGAAATGTTATGTTATTTCTGGAATTGAAGCGAGGTGCATGGAAATTTAGGAGATAAAGTAATTCAGGATTGTCAACAGCATAGTTTACAACTTTAAAAAGAAATTTTACTGCATCCTTCCGTCTGCGAATTTCTAAACTCTCCACTCCGAAATTTAAAAGGATATCACTATAGGGTACCATACGAGGATAGCAGCCAGTTTTTTATATTGTAAGTGTTTTAAAAATCTTTTTTTGTAATTTTTCAATCTGATAAACATATGTTTGACACATAGGGCTCCAAACGATGCTGGCATATTCTATTTTTGGTCTTTCTATGGTACTGAACAGATGAATGCAAGTTTGTGTGTTTTTGAAGGGTTTTATATTTCTGATAATGAATCCTAGGGTCTTGTACGACTCAGCTACCATTTTCAGTATATGCGAATTGAATGTAAGCTCGTGTTCGAATAAAACCCCGAGGTCTTTCATCTCGCAAACTGATCGCAAATCACTGTCACCTAGTTTGTAAGTGTAGTGGACGGGAGTTTTCCTTCTGGTGAACTACATGGATACACATTTTTCTACATTTAAGTACAGTTTATTTTCAGTCGCCCACTCCAATACACTTTTCAAGTCTAGCTGAAGCTGTTCGCAGTCGTTCATGTTTTCAATGGCTTTGAACACTTTGAAATCGTCGGCGTATAGCAGACAGCTGGAATATTTCACTTGTTCAGGCAAGTCATTGATGAATGCTAGAAAAACCAAAGGGCCTAAATTTGACCACTGAATTATTCCTAAATTTACAGGGTATTCCCGAGAAGAATGTCTCTGGACAGAAACGAACTGCTTCCTATCACCCAGATAGGAACTGAAAAAATGCAAGAGTTGTTTCGAGAAACCGAACTGGTTTAACTTACTTAGTAAGGCATCGTGATTAATTTTATCGTATGCTTTTGCGAAATCTGTAAATACTACGTCCATTTGTCCGCCCGTGTCAAGTTCTGTGGACACTCGCTGAGTGAAGTTAACCAAGTTTGTGACTGTGGAACGTCGTGAACGGAAACCATGTTGTTTGTCTGATATAAGAGGTCTTAAATATGTTGTTAGTCGATTACATAACATAAATTCGAAAACTTTTGCTATCGCGGATAAAATAGAAATAGGCCGGTAGTTGCTTATTAGTGTGGGATCCCCTGATTTAAGTATGGGGCACACTCGTGATAACTTCCAGACGGATTGAAATACAGATATTTTAATTAAATATTATAAATAAATAGAAGTGGATGCTTAAGAACTTCCGAACATCCTTTTATCACATACGGTGGTAATGGTCTGGTCCTGCAGATGCCTTAGGTTTCAGCTTTTTAAGTGCTACTTCAACCTCTTCTAAAGCAAAGTTGTCAATATGCAACGTATCGTTAGTGTAAGATGGAGCGTTAGGTATGCGATTTTGTGCCTTTTGCGGGGAATATACTGATTGGAAGTAGTCCGCAAAGCCTTCTACAATTTCATCTTTAGTATCTAATACGTTATTTTCATATTTGTAAGTGTCGCAATCCCTACTATTCTTTCTCCTATTTTTAACGTATGCCCAGAAAGATCTAGTGTCATTTTTGATACCTTGTTCCACTGTCTCAATGTATCTTCTGTGTGTGGACTTAATTTCAGATTAAATTTGAGCTCTCAGAATTCTATATTGACTATCATAATGTTCCGTAATGTGCTTCCGCTTTCTGTAATATTCTTTTTCTTTCAATTTTCGAGTTATGCTATCTGTAAACCAAATGGGGTATGTTTTGCCGTTACCTGCTTTTTTCGTGGGAACCGATTCGTTTATAGCTGAATAAAGGTTGTCGTAAAAACAATCTACTGCAGCATCAACTTCAGTGCATTCATAGAGAGAGTTCCAATTCGTGTCCCTAAGCCTCGGGAACAGTCGTTCGTAGTTCGCTTTTTTAAAATTATATGAAGTCTGGGGAGTAGTGTTAGGTTTAGCCCGATGCAATGTAAATCGTAGCTCTATTTCTAAGGCTGGGTGGTGTACATCCTCTGGCAGTAGCGGTGTAACGTTCCAGACGTCAGAGTGTAATTATGTTAATTTTATTATGTGTGATTAATTCAGGAATTTAACGTCATGATATTTATCTTGGTATGTAATTTTATTATAATTCATGTTTAATCATTTGCTCACTATCATTTCATTACTTTGTAACTACGACTTGTAAACGAGGGCTGAATATCCTAATATTCACTTAGATTCTTGCGACATTCGTTTAAATTTAACTTGCAGTAAATTTCCTCTATCTTGCCACATCACCGAGGAAGAAGGAAGGACAAATTTAGACATCAAATTCTGGGAAAAGCGAGCACGTGTTCAAGCGTTGTAACGACAGCTACCGTATTTCGACCAGAATAATTCAAACTGATCACCGCCTATATTTTCAAAGGAGCGTCATGTTTCCATGGATACTGAGTGAAAGGGCTAATAGAAGAACAGTTGATATCATGGTTGGGACCCACCAACTCTAATATCTGGAGTGGGGAGAGACGTGTCAACTGATTGGACCACGTGTAGCGACCTGTAATTGGAGCCAGAAAAGGTTATAAAAGGGCGTGTTGGAGCTCTTGGCTTCATTCTTCTTGATTCTGCATTCGTTATTATTAATCTTCTTGATTCTGCATTCGTTATTATTAATCTTCTTGATTCTTCGATCTTGTATTTCGCTGTAGGTCTGAGAACTTGTCTTATGGTTGTTGTACCATAGTGGACTAGTGTGATAGTTTATCACTTCTACATTAATTACTTCGTTACCACGACGTGGTACTTAGAAATTTCTGAATGAGGGGTGTATAGCCACTCTCATCAGGAAGTACGTACAGCTCGGCTACTAGACCGGTTTGTACCAGTCTAAGACAATAGGTAGTATTAAACTAGATAGAAATGAAACTTCAGGGCACATTGTCAGTAAAGTTGGAAGGATTATTAATTGAGTATCCTCTCCACATAACCCAAGGAGGTTTTTCTAACTATGACTTAGGGCTCCAATATATGGGATAGAGCATAATAGGGAGTGTTAGTGTCGAAGCCATCTTCCAATTAGTGGTCGGTGCACTTAGCAAGGCAGGAATGGTACTTAGCTGCAGATGACGATATATCAAAGACAACCGGTGATGTTCCAGCTACAAGGATGGAAGCTTTCCAAGGACCAGCAGAACAAGACTACATGGTGAGCAAGCGAGTTAAAAATATTGCAAGTTTTCGCGAAGTAGAGTCATTCAACTTTTTGTTAAATTCATTTCCTATTTTAAATTCAGTTCTCGTTAAACCGTCGTCATTTATATTCAATATAATAAATAGTATTTTTCTAGTTCACTTTAATCAATCTGCCTTAATTAGCCTTTTGATTTCTAATTCTCCTGCTTAATGATTAGTGCAATGTCACTCCGTCCCTGTGATAAGAGTCCGTCCAAGCTTGATTATAAATTTTTATCTTTAAGTCATCAACTTAAAGATTGGCGCCCTTAGCTTGCATGGTTGCATTTATCGTTCAATGATTGTTCTCCGAAAGGGGAAGTCACAGCGGGTCTGTGCTCCTTGTGCATTCAATATTTGAAATATTTTGATTAGTCATTACTAAGTCTAATGTTTTTCCGTTACAGTTTGGAACTGAATTACATAAGAAGAGATTATGAAGATTAATAAAATTTCTTAATTGTTGACTTTGCGTATGTGTGTTCAAATCACTGTTCATGTTACTTATTGACGGTATGTTGAAATCACCGACAATGACGACATTACTGTTGTGTAACTCGTAATGAGATTCTAGCCATCCAAATATTTCACAGTAGACAGCTGATTTTGAGGAAGGTGGTACATACACATTACCGAAATACCATACCTTTCCTTGAATGACAACTTTCAGTAAGAGCCCCTCAAAACTATTTGTGACCTGTTCGGCCTTGAGCACAGTTAATCCTCTCCTGACAGCAGTGAGCACACCCCACCCCTCCTAGTGCTACGGTCAGCCCTGTACACTCTGTACTGCTCACTACAGACCTCACTATCGAACACGGTAGAGTCCAGCCAAGTCTCTGTTAGGGCCACGAATTGATATTCATTGGCCTGTATGTTCTGACTCAGTTCATCAAGTTTTGTTTTTAACCCGCGCACATTTTGATAATAAATATTAAGCCTAGTGTCATCCATTAATTTACAGCTTATTTAGATCATCCTGAATGTTAATTACAACTACTTTGGAACCCTGAGTGTTACGCATTTTAATGACTCCGTTTCTTACCCATACGTACGCGTCGTCCTTCTCTCTGCGGATTGCTCGGGCCTGGGCTAGCAGTTTTCTTCTCTGCGGTGACAGGCTCTCGTTGATGTAGATGACATTGTCGCCTGGAAGATCTGCGTCCCTGGTGGAGAGGTTTCTCTTCACTCGCCGTCTTTCCATGAACAGATCTTTGTCCATTCGCCTTACCAGCTTCACTATAATTCCGCAGTGTTGTTGATACGGGGCTTTGGGGAGGCGATGACACGCGTCGACCATTTCTTCTTTCACCTCTATGTCCAGAGCCCGTCCAATCTTCTTAACTGTGTCCAGTACACTTTCGTTTCGGATATCAGGAACCCCCTGGATTTCAATTGTGTTCCACCTTGAGTACATTTCCGCGTCATTCACTCCGCACTCTAGGGATTTTATTTTTTTCCTTAAATTGCAGTTTTCCTGAGTCAGGTTTTCTATGTGATTAAAACACTTATCGAGATCAGTTTGTTGCTTTGAAATAAGCTGGGCCGTAGCGTCCAACTTCTTATGACACAGTTCGAGTGAGTTCCCTAAATCAGTCTCTCTTGTCTTTTGGTCTTCTTTCATTTGCCGAATTTCTTCGGTTAGATCTTTTAGAAGAGAAAATATACTATCTAAGGATGGGATAGTGTTCCCCACTGATTTCCTTTTACTGTTGTCTCCTTCATTTACACTACAACTTTCACAGGACCACACACTATATCTATTCAGGTTGTTCACACAATTCTTGTGGTACCACTTTTTGCACTGAGCACACTGTACCTTAAGGGCTCTTCCCAGCTCCACTCCACATTGCTCGCAAGCGCCCATTCTGCTATGTTCGCAACAAGCTCCGGAATTAATACTATTTCGGGATTCCCGATAAGTAAATTCGTGTTTTTCTTTAATCACTTCACAACAGATATCACACAGCTGAACACGTTGTATGCGTACAGTCAAAATCCCGCTGTTAAACACTTGAAATTACACACTTTCGAGGAGCTTGTTTCGCGCGTGCCACTCACTCAGATTTATATGAAACATCAGAACAAATCCATACATTAGTTCGTATTGACAGCATGTCCGTGTAGTGTGGCAGCAAGTCGTGATGGATAGGCACTTTAATATCGAAACTGAATTTGCTCTGTACATTTGACCTTACCTATACTCCGCACGGCCTTACTTCTAAATTGAAGTTTCGCAAAACAAATGAGCATCGCCTTCCCTCTGTTGCCAGCGCGCTACACCCGTGAAAACAGCTGATGTAGAACGACCGCGGTAAACATCCCTTTTGAATTGTAATACAGTACTCAGAAAAAAATGTGAATATGGATTGAAAACAAATTCACAAGAACTACACTTTCTAACAATATCTGGCACTAAAAGAGAATATATTATTAACAATAAACGAGAATGAGGAAATAACATATCACTAACGGCTAGGAGGTTGTAGCCTACAAAGGGAACACTCTACTGATCTCAGAGTCACTGGAACCCTCCAACAATGTGAAAAGCACACTAAATATTGAAGGAAAATGCAAAAGATCGCGAACCGTACCGAATGCCATACACTCTGAGCGAGACAGGTTAACCACGTGGCAAATGTAAATATTAGAGTTGACAACTAGGTTTCGAGATCGTTCTCTGCCGATATAAAACGATATGAATGGCAACTTGGGATTGGTTGGATGTCTATGCTTCAGCACATAACCACCAGACAGAGCCAAAATCTGCTAAAACGTCAATTTAGAAGTAGAGCCGTACGGAGTATAATGAGCTCTGCTCGGATTCGGAGAAATTGCTCCTGTTATGACTGAACACTAATTTCTACATAGGCTTTTCCCACTGATCACTTACGATTCGCTCAAGGAATATTTCGTCCTCTTTTCTGCGATCAACACTTCTTATTGGATCGCGAAATGATGCTTTTTCTGTCTCTAGGCCAACAGACGTGGAACGAAATTGCATGCAATGTTGCGTATTTGCAGACTTTCTGTGAGATCCTTGTTCCATGAATCGGCATATTATATAATCCACCTTTGTGTCATTTCTCCGACGCCAAACACCCATAAACATCGTCGGTTGATGACGTAGTGTGTTTTGAACTAGGTTAATCACCTGTTGACTCCTGACAATGTTTAAACCAAGTAAACTAAGAATAGCACCAAACGACTGCTACATCAATTGATAATTTGATGTGTGTCAGTAAATGTCATACCAAGTTTGACGCAGCATTTCATGTTGGTATATTTCTCCAGCCATTTCCTACTTATCGCTTTTCTTCTTCTTCCTCCTTTCTTTGTCCAAGAAATCAATAATCACTTTATAACTTTGAAAAATTGTTTACCTAAATCTGCCGCGTCAGGGGATAAAAATAAGTCTTCAGTTTTCAAGCGAAACCTATATAAGAAAAAAGGAGATGAGCTGGGAGTAGAAACTCTCTGCCATCACATTTATCTTCAGCACAGCTCCACTTGACCATGCCTCTATATCTTTGATAACCTTTCTCTTGGATGGTCAGTTGACTCCAAATGTTACACTGTAACACTGGTGGGTCAGTGTTTTAGATTAACTGCCAAACTTCTTCTTCTTCTTCTTATTCTCTGAGACTGTAAAAGTAATAACTTTTAATTTTGCGGGTAAAATTTTCGTAGGGACTAAAATAAATCTTCAGTTTGAAAGTGAAGCCTATATTAGAACACCATAGTAGATGTGCTGGGAGTGGAATCTTTTCGCCATCATCTTTCTTTTCAGCATCACTCCAATTAATCATACCGTTTCTAGATGTTTGATACTACTTTTCTTGGACAGTCAATAGCCTCCATATGTTATACTGCAACAGGTGTCAATATCTTAACTTCTTTTTCGGGGGGAATTATTTGGTAACAACTTGCACAACAGTGACTACAATGAACTATGACTAACGTAAACAAATAAGCACAATTTCCAGTAGGTATCCAACATACTATAATGTCTCCACAGCAATGACACCACCCCACCCCCACCCCCTTCACCACGATAAAGTAAACAAAGCGACGTGGTAGAACTGCAAATGCTATTTGCGCGAAACTGCAATTGTGTACTGTAATAAAAAAAGTAATAAACAATTCGAAAAATTCACAGATCTCTTCATATGGTTATGAGAGTATTTAGAGGTTGTAGTAAGGATGTGAAGCAGAGGGCATTTAATACAATAGTAAGACTCTAATTAGAGTATGGACCTTCACCAGGATTACTTGTTTGCGAACTGGAAAAGATACCAAGGAAAGAAGCACGATTTGTTCTGGGTGATTTCTGATAAGAGAGTAACGTTACGGAAATATTGTAAACTTTGGGCTCGGAAAACTTGGGAGTGAGGAGTCAAGCTGCTTGACTAATTTTTATGTTTAGGGCTGCCAGTACAGAGATGGCGTGGAATGACGTAAGTAGACGAATAAGTTTGAATGGAGTTTTAAGAAGTAGGAAAAATCATAATATGAAGATCAAGCTGCAATTCAAGAATTAAAGCAAATATTCGCTTATAGGAAGGTGAATTAGGGATTGGAATAATTTACCAACGGTTCAATACATTTCCAATTTCTTTGAAATAAATTAAGGGAAAACTAGGTGAACAACTGACAGGAAATCTGCCACGTAAGCGACAGTCTTAAATGCAGATCAGTAGTGATTGATTGATTGATTGATTGATTGATTGATTGATTGATTGATTGATTGATTGATTGATTGATTGATTGATTGATTGATTGATTGATTGATTGATTGATTGATTGATTGATTGATTGATTGATTGATTGATTGATTGATTGATTGATTGATTGATTGATTGATTGATTGATTGATTGATTGATTGATTGATTGATTACGTCAGCTACCGCGGTCACGCCATGGTTATATCCTTCTATTTTAATGTTTATAAACCGTTCTGCACAATCACTTTTGCGTTGCACAAAAAACATCACATAGATTTTTCGGCGGAGATCCCTGATTTCAATTTGAAAGTTGATTCACGTCAAAATACAGTCTGACTTATAAGCCCGTAAATGGTCTCGGCCAGCCAAGACGACTGCAGGCCTGCATTTATCAGATTTTATAAATAACTAGCAAATGTACCCGTGCTTCGCTACGGTACTCTATATTGTATACGGATATCGAAGTAACAATTGAGGAATTTTTATTATAATGACAGGCACCTTCCCTACTGCCAGTCAAAATTGAGTCGTACTGTTATCAATATACTGACAAGCCCCATTTTCTAACACCAGTCAGGTTGCTGCCAGTAAACCGAGTTGGTGAGTTTCCATTACAATAGCAGGCCACTATGCCTAACGTCAGTCACTTTTTAGATGGGTAAATTTGTTTATAATGGCGGGCATCATTCACTACTCCCAAACGCAATCGTTTAAAAGAGTTTTGAACAAAATTGCATGCTCCCTAGCCTATTGCCAGTCAAATCGAGAAGGAAATTATTCATTACAATCATACACAGGAGTTGGAGAAGGACCCCATTCATACTGCCAGTCAGAGTCGATGTGGGGAGTAATGATTACAAGAGCAGGCGCCCTCCTGCTGAGAGTCATTATCGATTTGTAAAGTATTAATTACAAAGGCACGCCCAACCTTTCTAGATCACTACAAATCGACTTCAGTGAATAAATATAGATCGACATACGAAGGTATGTGAATTTTAACTTTCATTTAGAGATTAATAAACGGTACATCATATCGACAAATGTACTGTACGATAAGAGGCCACATATAACGGTCTAAATGGCTGGTCCTATGATATGTTCTCGTATCTCATATATTTATGGGTAAGATTGAGTTAGAAACGTTGAATAGGGTGAAATTTGGGTAAGGTTTTCCCACAATG
This sequence comes from Anabrus simplex, assembly GCF_040414725.1. Taxonomy (NCBI): domain Eukaryota; kingdom Metazoa; phylum Arthropoda; class Insecta; order Orthoptera; family Tettigoniidae; genus Anabrus; species Anabrus simplex. The sequence goes on from NC_090265.1 coordinate 1,371,282,592, forward strand.
CATTGCACTTCGCCAGCCTTTTGGTGTAGGGGTAGCGTGCATGCCTCCTACCCGGAGGCCCCGAGTTCTATTCCCGACCAGGTCAGAGATTTTTACCTGAACCTGAGAGCTGGTTCGAGGTCCACTCAGCCTACGTCATTAGAATTGACGAGCCATCTGGCGGTGAGATAGCGGCCCCGGTCTCTAACACCAAGAATAACGCCCGAGAGGATTCATCGTGCTGTCCACACGACACCTCGTAATCTGCAGGCCTTCGCACTGAGCAGCGGTCATTTGGTAGGCCAAGGCCCTTCAAGGGCTGTAGTGCCATGGGGTGTGATGTGTGTGTGCATTTCACTTCGGATACATATGTGACAGCTACATAGAATTTGGCTCACATATAGCTATAGGGTGGGTCAATGTTCCCGTAGAATTTGATGATCCTATCTTTCGGATAAGTGAATCAAACCTTAATTAAGGAGAAGACCGCTTCCTTCCCACTCCTAGGCCCTTCCTATCCCATCGTCGGCATAATATTTATCTGTGTTGCGACGTAAAGCAACTTGTAAAAAAAGATACCTAGCTCGCTAACTTTTAGGTGCCGACAGTGGTAATATTAAATGCTATTGCTCCATACTGAACTTCTGTTTACCTACCACCCGAAAGCTTATTTCAAATGAAAATTTCGTTCCTACGCTTGCGACAACCAGCCCACGGTAATAATAATAATAATAATAATAATAATAATAATAATAATAATAATAATAATAATAATAATAATAATAATAATAACAGTCCCCCTCTCTGGTGTAGTGGTATATCCAGTAACTCGTATATAAGGGTTTAGGTCAATACGCTTTCATTTCCGAAAAATGTTTGGATAAATGTCAAGTCGCAAGATCCGCTTCGGACGAAATGGAGATAACAGGACACTAAAAGGCGAACAAATTTTACTTAAGCATGTCAAGCCCGCAACATAATAATTTCCAAAATGTTGATGAATTCCCCGATTCCAATGCAACGCATGTGTACATGGAGAGTTACAGCACAATCAAGCGGAGCCGTAGTCGAGGAGTAGTCACCGTACTTGTCAACGACCCTCTACGACGTGAGTTCCAGTCTCGTCGTAGCAATATTTTTTGTACAAAATAAGTTATTATTTGAGGGAACGTGAAGATAAAACTGCAATTGTTACGTAACAATCGAGGAAATGCCATTCATTTACATCGGAAAGATTTTGTACTCTAGAGGTTACCGGGATAAGCAAGCTAATCAGTTATACACTGACAAAGGATATATTCTTGCAGTGAACTTTAATTTCCTGCTGCCATTGCAGCCTTAACAAGAGAGGGAGAGAGGGAGGGATGGAGAGATCCAACACTAACTGTGAGAACGTTCAGGCCTCTATTGATTTCAGGTCCAAAAAAAAAACGCGTTGCATTGGAATCGGTGATTCGTCAATTTTCGAAAATTATTAGGTTGCGCACCTGACATGTTAAAGTAAAATTTGTTCGCCTTTTAGTGTTCTACCACCTGCATTTTGTCCGAAGCGGGTCCTGCGTCATGATATTTGACCTAATTTTCTTCGAAAACGAAATCGTACTGACTTAAACCCTTGTACACGAGTTACTGTCGAGTGCTCCCCCACAGGTACATTGGTTCTCGTTGAAATCAGTTGGACGCAGGGTCTGGCCTCTCTTCTTAGTTATTATGCTTCAGACTCTTTTCATACAGTTGTAGGCATCTTTGTTCATGAGTGCAAGATAAGTGTGTGTACAATTCTGCGAATAATCCCTGCTGCTATTAGAGCATTAACAAGGCATTATATCATTTTTCCTGTAATAAAAAAATGCCAGAAAATCATTAAATACATATCAATTATCATATTTTCCCGGTGTTGAAGGAGCCTTAGATTGTACTCCTATAAGGATGTATTGAATGTTTTGATATAACAGTCCGTTCTTTCATTTTTCAAGCACATTCGCACACTTTAAAATTAAATCTATAACAACATTTGTCTCGATTCATCATAATAACGCTTTTGCTGTCAACCAAGCGTGACAAAATACTACTTGAACACACCGATAGGAGCGCTTTACGCAAAATAAAAGACTCTCAATGCCAAATGCGTTCAGAAATCTCACGGAAATGGGTTAATTTGACTTTAGCAATTGCTACGTAACAATGGAGGAAATGCCATTCATTTACATCGGAAAGATTTTGTTCTCTAGAGGTTACCGGGATAAGCAACCTAATCAGTCAAAGACTGACAAAGGATATATTCTTGGCCTTAAGGTGAGAAATAGTCTCTAAAACTGGAATGACCACTCAAGATGGTTTTCCGTGATTTCCCAGTTTCGCACATTGCAAATGTTGGGGTTGTAACTTAATTATTGTTACGGTCGCTTCCTTCTTACTCCTAGCTCTTTCCTATCCCATCGTCGCCATAAGTAAGTAAATTCAAAACACTATAACCGTTTGCACAAAATATAAGATCCAAAGAGTCTATCCATATATACTTCAAGGTCATATGACGTTTCAGTAAACGGAGCGTGCATGCGTCATTTTGAGGTGAAATCGAAGCTCGAAACCGCGGTAAAATTAGTAAAATTTCTTGACAGCGATGTTCTAGAACACACCGCAAGATATTGTTCGTTTTGTCTACGCGAGATATATCCATATCTGTAACTATATTTCTGGAGAAACTTGATCAGGAACGTGAAAATGTATGAAGTATTTGTGATGCGTGAAAGTTTTCGAAATGTCTATATATCTTATAGAACGTTCAACCCTAGTCCGACTCGTTGGCTAAATGGTCAGCGTACTGGCCTTCGGTTCAGAGGGCCCCGGGTTCGATTCCTGACCGGGTCGGGGACTGGGTGTATGTGTCCGTCCAAACACTCTTCTCATCATATTCAGACAACTTATCACACTACCACCCACCACAGAACAACGCAATAGTGATTACATCCCTCAGTATAGGGTCGGCGTCAGGAAGGGCATCCGGCCGTAAAACAGGGCAAAATCCACATTTGCAACGCAGTTCGCACCCGAGACCCACAGGTGTGGGAAAAGCGGTCGGAAAAGAAGAAGAAGAAGAAGAAGAAGAAGAAGAAGAAGAAGAAGAAGAAGAGAACTTTCAACCCTACTATAAACAGTGACAAGAAGGAAGAACGAGTCAAGACAAATGTAATAAGCCCAAAATATCCGAGGCTGAGGGAAGGAGATCCTGCATACATTGAAAGAAAGCCAAAGCAGCTGAGCGCCTCAAGCCGCAACCAAATGCGTCTACTGCTCCCGTATGGCCTGTGGGGGTAGATGCGTCTGAAGGCACACAGAAAGATGTAATCGAATCTATTAAAGTTCTCAAAGGAAGGCTCAGACTATATATATTTATTTCTAAACCTGAATTCTGCGCTGTCACATTTCCAATACCCACCAACTGTCCTGTCCCCAAAGGACCTAAGGCCGTGGCTCCCACAAAGCACAATGCCCACCCATGTTTTATTGTAATTGAATGTGCTGTGAATGGTTAAGTTCAATTTTCAAAACGCTGTACTGTAACAGTAAATTTGGTACTTTGGTAGAGATGAGACGCAGGGCGTGTACCAGTCGCTGAAGTGCATACAGAGGGAGAGGGTTTTGTTTAAAAGAAATCCTAAAAACTTTGTTTCAGAGTTTATTAAAAGATTGAAATTAATATCACCTCTGTACAGCGTATACAGTCGAAAATTTTCCTCGTCTTATGGCTGGCGATGTCCTTAGATTCCGGCAGCTCCATTTTCCATAGCAGCGAACCACCATTCGTCCCCCGATGGAAGTTCTAGAAGATCTATTCGGTGTTTTGAAGATCCATGGCGTCGAGGTAGTCCTTGTAAATGGTGAACATGAATGAACATCGTTCAGCTCTGGGCGAGTTAGTGCAAAGGCTGCTTCTGCACAGATGATAGAGTGTTTATAAATGCTTTTAACAAAGTCCAAACACAAATGTCTCGGTGAAATGTCACTTAATTTTGTCACGTGTCAAGTGAAAGAAATATTCATAAAATAAAGTCCACTCGGAACTGATTGTCAAGTTTAAAGTTACTGAAAGTTTGTTGCACCTATTACAACGTGAAGTAATGTCACATTACTTAGTTCATTGAAGCACTGTTCAATTTAAATGAAATAAAGATGTTCCGCTCGTGAATCAAACTCGTTCACGTGTTGAAACCAAAAGACGAAATTAACTGAGTACTGACAGTCCTTGGTTTGACTGTCCATAAACTAAATGTACACTGTTCATTAGAATGGAAATGCACTGTTCATTAAAATAGAGATGCGCTGTTCACACCTGCACAGTTCACAGTTCATGACCACAGCTTGCGGATTGGTAAATTAAATTTGGATTAAACACAGTTTATAACTTAAAGTATCGAGTCCTCGGCAAGGAGCAATCAGATTCAAGTCCATAAAATTTCAATTTCGAACACTCGAAAATGTTTGCGGGTCTCGGACACTCGTATAGAGTAACAGTCAATAAATAATGTCCAGACGATACACAATTCACCTCACGTCCTATCGGAGTAAAAGGTTGTCACAATATAAGGAAATCTGAATAAGTCCACATTCAGCATGACTATATTAAAGTCCACGAACTTGAAACTTAGCAGCGGCTTCACGCTCGATTACCGCACCCGCGAACTGACGGTGCGAATACTACAGTCTAATGTGCTTATAGAAATCCCGGCCACAAACTACTATCACATTCTGCAGCGCACTGCTGCTCACTATAACATGCTGCAACACACTCACACTCACTGACACTGATCTGCTGAGCGAAGCAGCACGTATTTATATTTGATCCGAAACTCGTAGAACATTCTACATCAATCCAGGCTTCGTAGTGCAGCGAGGCATGCTGTGACGTCACCCGCTCACTACGTCACACGCGCGCAGCTGTTATTCGCTGCATAGTCAGTTCTTCGTAAGCGGCCCGGAGCATAACACGTAAGTTTAAGATTTTCATAACGGGGACTTAGTCTGTACCGCCGTTACCGGTACATCTCCCCCTCCTCCTGGGGAAAAGAAAATTCGATAGGATTTTCTTTTAATGATATTCTCTCCTGAAATATTTCTTTAGGTTGGCTGCATTGTAAATGCCCTCGATGCTTCCATCCAGTTTATTAATTTTGTATGCCCCGTTCTCGAGAACCTCTGCAATCCTATATGGTCCTACATAAAGCGGGCAAAACTTTGCATAAATGCGAAGTTCGGGATGCGAAACAGCTGGTTTTCTTATCAATGGCCAGGGGGTTTAGATACGGAGTGACACATTTAGAAATGATACCATTATTTTCCATTTCCTTTATCACAGTCCTGGCTTCTTCTCGGTACTTCTCAGGAACTGGATAGGGCCGTTTTTTATAAGGAGAGGTGTCCTTGACATTCAATTGGTATTCAAAATCTCTAATAACGCCTGGTTTGTCATCAAAAACTTCAGGGAATTTTTCAAATATTTGTCGAGTTGCTTCCGCCACGCGGGAATCGAACTCTGGGCTTTCAGCCGCACTGGTGAGAAATATGAAGTGATCACGACCTTCGTCGAATATATCCTCAACAATGGGCACTTCCTGGCCCCCGACGGGTCCCTCTTGACCGGGTCTACCCTCTTCGCAATTTATTTCATCGGCAGGCAAAGCATCGCTCATCTTGCCTCCGGCTTCTATGAATGGGGTACCCAGACCTTGGCACTTCAAATTATTACAGTCTACCAGCTGCAACTCTACAGAGTCGATATTAAAAAATCGAATGACGTTGGCAGGATAATCAATGATTCCCCCATACTTGGCTAGGAAATCTGACCCTAGGATGACGTTGAATTTCATTGGCGAAATGACTAGGAATATATGCTCGAACTGGACACCTTCAATGTCAAATGTGACAAAAGCTTGAAATTTACATTTGATATGCCTGTCCGGTACTATCCCTTTAATTTTAATCTGTGCGACGGGTATCAATAACATGTCTTCTCCTCCCTTCAACATTTCAATTAACCTCTCAGACATTAATGAAGCTTGAGCTCCAGAATCAATTAAGGCAGTTACATAAAGGGTATCCAAAGTAATACTAATAACTGGAAGGCTTCGTTGGACCTTCGGTGTTGTAGGAGTGGGATCTTCATACAAGAGATCCGAGTCATCCAAGTACCAGTAATTAATATTAGTGACACAAATTATTTCCCCTCTACTACGGTTTTCAGGCAATCTTATTGTTGTGTTGTCGAAGTTTTTTTTTTTATTGCGCCTGTCGACTCAGGGTTGGTCGCAGGCGTCGTGTTCTGTCTTCTGGCATGCTCTTGATATTCTAAAGAGGTAGCGCCAGGTAATCCTTCATCCCGGTTTCGATTCTGGATATATTCGCGAGTTTCTCTCCATCTTCTTTCGATCTCGGCTCTCGGCGAATCTCTATCTCGAGTAAGTGATTCGGTAGGTTTCTTCCACGTTTGAGTACGTCTATAAGGCGCACTGTGCCTGTATGGACGTCTCCTAAATCGTTGGAAATGAGATAACGGATCTCTCCGTGGTTCTACTTCCTCACGGGGTTCGGGATTCGATCTCGGCGGGTTATTAACTTCGACATGGTTAGTTGCAACCTCTTTCGTCTTAGTAACCCTAGGTAGATTTTGTGTATGGGCAGTGTCAAGTTTCCTTAATAAATCATCAAGTTGTTCTAGGTCTTGAACATTGGCTGCCACAAGAATTTCTTGTACGTGCGCCGGAAATTGTAAAGTTACTACTTGTATTAACTCCTGTTCTGGCAAAGGAGGATCAAAGAATTGCATCTTCTTTAATTGGGAAATGAGAAAATCAGAATATCGTGAAGAATTAATAGCTGTGTTGTATCTCCTAGAGTACAATTGTAACTTAATCAAGTGTTGAATTTCCGAATTCCAAAACCTCTTCAACAAGGCTTCCTTGAATTCATCATAGGTTTTAATGTTAAATTTAAATGCTGTGTACCAATTTAGTGCTTTCCCCTCCAATAATCTAGAAGCTATCCTCAATTGATGATCGGATCGTACTTTATTCTCTTGAAAGTACTCTTCAATATTGAGAAGGAATTCTTTCGCTGTGTACTCTTCTTTTCCGGAAAATTTTGCAGGTTTATCGTCTGATAATTTTAAAACTGTGGAAATGCTAGAAGTATCTCCACTAGACCCTTGACACTGGTGTGTAGACACCTCCTTCTCCACCTGAGAGATTCTATTATCAATCGTCTCTATTTTTCCTTGCAATTCGACCTTGATAGTCTTAACTTGCCCGCGGATGGAGTTTTCCACACTCTGGACTTCCTTTTCGAGGTCCTGCTTCACTTCATTTACATCACGGCCTATGCGAATGATTTGAGTATGTGCGCTATCTAATTGGTTTTTTACATGCTTATCTGTTTCCTCCTGCCTTGTTTTGAGTAAATTGACCTCATTACTTATTTTCTGAAAGTTAGTCTTAAAAGATTCATGGATGTTATCCTGAATAGAGGCTATTTTTGCTTGTGCCTGTGATAACTGACCATGAGATTCTTTAAATTCTGCCTTTAAGCTTTCAACTTCCTTAATCAATTGATGTGAGGTGGGAAAAGAAGCTTTTAAGTCTTCAACTATTTGTAGTTTAAGGTCCTGTTTTACTGTTTCTAAGTCATGGGTGAGGCGTTCGTTTATTTCCGTAAACTTAGAATTAATCTTCGCATTAGTTTCTGAGAATCGTTTTTCAATCTCGGAACCAGCTTTAGTAAGCCTATTTTCCAAATTAGCATTAACTTCGGTAAACTTGGTATTAATTACTTTAGTTACTTGTGTGATACGACTTTCTAAGTTGGCTGTAGTTGCGGTACTGGTCTCATTGATACGAGTGTTAATATCATTAATACGAGATTCTAAAGAGGTACCTAATTGAGCAGTTGCAGCATTGGCCTCATCAATACGAGTGTTAATCTCAGTAATACGAGATCCTAAAGTAGTACCTAATTGAGCAGTTACGGCATTGGCCTCGTTAATACGGGCTTGTAAATCAGCACCTAATTGAGCAGTTGCAGCATTGGCCTCAGTAATACGAGCTTGTAAATCAGCACCTACTTGAGCAGTTGCAGCATTGGCCTCAGTAATACGAGCTTGTAAATCAGCACCTACTTGAGCATGCGATTTGGCGATACGTTCATTTAAGCTAATCTTAAGAGCTTCAATAGCAGCTAAAATATTTTCCATTTTGATGGTAATGTATTTAAACCAAGCAACAAGAAAATCATAAATCACTTGAAAAGAATTCAGATATCACCATTATTGTCCAATGGTTAAAAGTTCATGTTCAAAGTCATTCAAACATTCCCAAAAAGAAAAATCTCCAAGACATTTAACACACAAAAATGATCCCATATCATTGATAACACTTCTTATTAGTGAGAAGTTAAATCTTGTTAGAAAGTTCACTGTAATATTAATAGTTATTCCACATAAAGCACTGGAAATGTATCTGAATTAAATTACTAAGTCACACGATTTTAGTGCGATTTTGTCTATCACTGCACTTCTTAATTATTACTAGTACTTCAAAATTGAGCTTAGAATGGTTAAGTGTCAATTTAATGTCTACTGCACTCATAATTAAGTTCTGATATTGCTGAAGCGCTAATTTCTAATTTTACTGCACTCCAAATCGGCCCCACGTTGGGCGCCAATTTCTACCCCTCTCCTCTGTAACAGTAAATTTGGTACTTTGGTAGAGATGAGACGCAGGGCGTGTACCAGTCGCTGAAGTGCATACAGAGGGAGAGGGTTTTGTTTAAAAGAAATCCTAAAAACTTTGTTTCAGAGTTTATTAAAAGATTGAAATTAATATCACCTCTGTACAGCGTATACAGTCGAAAATTTTCCTCGTCTTATGGCTGGCGATGTCCTTAGATTCCGGCAGCTCCATTTTCCATAGCAGCGAACCACCATTCGTCCCCCGATGGAAGTTCTAGAAGATCTATTCGGTGTTTTGAAGATCCATGGCGTCGAGGTAGTCCTTGTAAATGGTGAACATGAATGAACATCGTTCAGCTCTGGGCGAGTTAGTGCAAAGGCTGCTTCTGCACAGATGATAGAGTGTTTATAAATGCTTTTAACAAAGTCCAAACACAAATGTCTCGGTGAAATGTCACTTAATTTTGTCACGTGTCAAGTGAAAGAAATATTCATAAAATAAAGTCCACTCGGAACTGATTGTCAAGTTTAAAGTTACTGAAAGTTTGTTGCACCTATTACAACGTGAAGTAATGTCACATTACTTAGTTCATTGAAGCACTGTTCAATTTAAATGAAATAAAGATGTTCCGCTCGTGAATCAAACTCGTTCACGTGTTGAAACCAAAAGACGAAATTAACTGAGTACTGACAGTCCTTGGTTTGACTGTCCATAAACTAAATGTACACTGTTCATTAGAATGGAAATGCACTGTTCATTAAAATAGAGATGCACTGTTCACACCTGCACAGTTCACAGTTCATGACCACAGCTTGCGGATTGGTAAATTAAATTTGGATTAAACACAGTTTATAACTTAAAGTATCGAGTCCTCGGCAAGGAGCAATCAGATTCAAGTCCATAAAATTTCAATTTCGAACACTCGAAAATGTTTGCGGGTCTCGGACACTCGTATAGAGTAACAGTCAATAAATAATGTCCAGACGATACACAATTCACCTCACGTCCTATCGGAGTAAAAGGTTGTCACAATATAAGGAAATCTGAATAAGTCCACATTCAGCATGACTATATTAAAGTCCACGAACTTGAAACTTAGCAGCGGCTTCACGCTCGATTACCGCACCCGCGAACTGACGGTGCGAATACTACAGTCTAATGTGCTTATAGAAATCCCGGCCACAAACTACTATCACATTCTGCAGCGCACTGCTGCTCACTATAACATGCTGCAACACACTCACACTCACTGACACTGATCTGCTGAGCGAAGCAGCACGTATTTATATTTGATCCGAAACTCGTAGAACATTCTACATCAATCCAGGCTTCGTAGTGCAGCGAGGCATGCTGTGACGTCACCCGCTCACTACGTCACACGCGCGCAGCTGTTATTCGCTGCATAGTCAGTTCTTCGTAAGCGGCCCGGAGCATAACACGTAAGTTTAAGATTTTCATAACGGGGACTTAGTCTGTACCGCCGTTACCGGTACAGTACATAGATATCATCAGTTCCAGGAATGTAATATTTGCCATGTCTTAATTTAATACTAACAGCTCTTTAAGAATTCTCCTAAAATCGGAGTATTCAATTATTCCTTAATTCTCAAACGAAATAATGAAACCTTGATGTTACAAGGTAACTTTTTTACTGTACCCTAAACTCTCCAGATTACAAATTGCTTCTAACATTCTCCCTCAAAGAACAAGTTATCTGGTAAGTTTTGTGAAACCCATTCGGAACACCGTTATTTAAACTGACAGCTTACCTGACAAGTCTTTTCAGCAAAAGCAGAATGCACCAGTGCCTATTGGAAATAACGATATACTTCGCCTTAAAATGTAAATGCAAGGAGAGTGTAGCACAGTTAACCAGTTCAAAAGCACAATGGGTCATTAACGAGTATCACTGTACCATTCTAACGGTGACTAGATCCCTAACTGTAAATTGCATTAATTCACCTGCTTCTAAATGTCAAAATAAGAGGCATCCTACATAGGTGTACTGTAAATACAATTATAATGATATACCCTACTTCGCCTTAAAAGGGAACTTCAAGGAGAGCGTAGTACTGTTGACTACTCCAGAATATAATGGACTGTTAAAGGGGACCACTGTACCATTCACTGGGGGTTAAACTGATTCCTGCCCGTGGTGCCCCTCTTAAGGTAGGTGGAATTAAATTCCCATTACTGAACTAAACGTCAGACAATCTCCAAAGATCTCCTTGTCAATGATATACAAAGAAATAACATCTAATACCAGCTATTTTCGGATCCAATAAACAAAGACACTCGGCCCTGCCTTAGGAAATCTTCAAATCAATGTAGAATGCATAAGTAAATCCAAAAGCGACTACCTATCCAAATTGTCGCTGGATTATGGCATTGATCTAATTTGTATTCAAGAAACTCACATACCTGATGAATCACAGTAATATTCACGAGGACGTATCCCTGGCTATACATTACTGGGAGCTACTTTTCACCAACCATATGATACTGCAGCCTACGAGTACATTCGTGACTCCATCAACAATGCTCAACTAATCTCAACGTCCGGATCCATGGCTAAATAGTTAGCGTGCTGGCCTTTGGTCAAAGGGGTCCCGGGTTCGATTCCCGGCAGGTTCGGGAATTTTAACCTTAATTGGTTAATTTCGCTGGCACGGGGGCTGGGTGTATGCGTCGTCTTCATCATCATTTCATCCTCATCACGACGCGCAGGTCGCCTACGGGAATCAATTTAAAAGACCTGCATCTGGCGAGCCGAACTTGTCGTCGGACACTCCCGGCACTAAAAGCCATACGCCATTTCACTTTTTTTTTTCAACTAATCTCAAAACAATTATGAAGACTGCATTTTTACATCGTTATAGAAATTAATAATTTGACTGTTGTGAACACATACAAACCCCAGCTGTACTATGGCCCGATACTGTTCTTCCAAACTTTTCACATCTTTTGGTTATGTGGGTGACTTTAATAGTCATCATACTCAGTGGGGATATTCAACTAATGATATGTGTGGAGAAAATCTTGCGGATTGGTCAGACACCAATAATGTTTACCTAATCTTCAACAAAAAAGAGAGAGGCACATTCAGGTCAACGATATGTAACTCAGATACCAATCATGACTTATGTTTTGTTTCAAGTGACCATCAGGGCGTCAGTTTACCAGCGATCCATAAAGTTCTCACAAATTTCCCACATAGTCAACATCGTCCTGTTCTCATAGAAATAGGCCTTCAGATACTTATTATTAGATGATCACCACTGCCACGTTGGAATTTTGATGAAACCAATTGGGATAAGTTTTCTGCTTTTCTTGACTAATATAAGATGGATTCCACCTAATGTCAATAACGACAGTAGATTTGTTAAAGCTGTATTTGGTACTACAAAGAAACACGTTCTCCGGGGAGTGACAAAGTATATACCTTTGATGGAATACAATATGCGAAAACTTTACAATGACTTTCAGGTGACTGAAGGAACTAACGTTGCTGATGAACTTCTTAGTGACTTAACTGAGGCCAGACGTTTTAAGTGGTCAGAAATCATAACAACTGTAAACTTCAAGCATTCCATCAGAAAGGCTTGGAGCCTGTTAAAGAAGTTAGAGGAATGCTTCATACACCTCAACCTAAAGCAGTTCTGAAACCCAATCAAGTTGCCAGCCGCATTGCTAGTCTGTCAAAAATCAAACCTGGCATAGATCATGAAAGGTTATTAAAAGAACAAACAACCCATTAGAAAAGACAGTGTGGTGCTTCATCAGATATCTCTGACCCTTTTACTGAGGAGGAACTAGTGGCAGCACTGAAAGAAATGAAGAACAGAACAGCTCCTGGTTTTGATGCTATCCATCCTGAATTCCTCACACACTGTGGTAAGAACGTAAGGAAATGCTTGTCGCAGTTTTTCACAAATATCTTGCACACTGGAAGGCTTCCGTCGTAGTTCAAACTGACTAAGATCATAGCCATCCTAGAACCCGGGAAAGCGGCAGGTTTTCCGGAAAGCTTTCATCCAATTGCTTTGACGAGTGTTCTCTATAAACTCCTGGAGAGGTTTATATACAGCAGGATTACCCCTCAGATTTTGAGCATCCTTCCAGTCGAACAGGCAAGTTTTAAACCCAGGCGTAATTGTGAAGACTAAGTACTTACTTTAACAACCCATATTGAGGCAGGTTTTCAAAGGAAACTGAATAGTGGAACTGTGTTTATAAACGGCACAGCTGCATATAATATGGTATTGAGAGAAGGTTTAATGTACAAGTTCATCAAAGTTATAGGCTGTAAAGCAATCTCGGAGCTCATAAACAACGTGCTATCGAACAGGGAGATCCAGGTTGTGATGGGTAATAAGCATAGTAAACTTCAAGTGTTCAATTATGGGCTGCCTAAAGGACCTGTGCTTCCCTCCTTGTTATTCAACCTGTACATTGCAGATATCCCTTCTACTACCTCCCGTCAATTTGCTTATTCTGATGACCTTACTATTATTACTCAACCGTCCACTGTGTATGGCACAGAAGATTCCTAAATGCAGACCTTAATAATTTGTGTAGATATTTCCAAAAGTAATGTCTGATACCAAGCATCAGCAAAACATAACCTTCTTCTTCCACATCAACAACAGGCAAGCCAATGTTACCTTGAACGTCTCACTCAATGCCGTGCCTCTTTTACACAACCCCAACCCAAAGTATCTTGGAGTTACTTTGGACCGAACATTGTCCTTTAGGACACATTTTTCTAAGAGTGCAGCTAAACTGAGAGCGAGGAATAACATCATCCAAAAACTTGCGGATTCAATATAGGGAGCTACTGCGTCCACTCTTCGATCATCAGCAATGGGTTTAGTCTACTCGATAGCAGAGTACTGTTCTTCTGTGTGTTTTTTACAGTCTACATGCTACGCAGATCGACACAGTTCTGAATCAGGCAATGCACATCATTACTACATCTACTCCTCTTTTCTGGTTACCCGTATTGAGTCTTATCGAACCTCCAAGAATAAGGAGATTTAATAATCTGATCCGTGAGCTCACAAAAATATCAGCGAACTTCGGTCTTCCCATACATGAGCACAAGCTTCATAGATTTGGCCGTTTGAAATCACGTTCCCCGCCTATACTCAAAGCGAAAGAACTGATCAACAGAGGGTTTAACGCTTCAGCAGAATGGAGACAGGAATGGAACAATGTAGCTACGAAGGAGTGGCAGTCTCTGTTTAATACCTAACATCCACCCGCAGGTTTTGATCTGCCACGTAAAACGTGGGTTGCCAATGGGAGATGTGGCTCGATGCTGTATAAGTGGAGCATGAGAACTTCGCTTAACTGTTACTGTGGTGCGAAAAACAGAGTATCGGGCATATTGTTACCGAATGTCGTAGCAGGACGCACTTGGGTTCCCTGGAAGACTTTGCTCAAGCCTCTAGATTGGCGATAGAGTGGCTAAACAATTTTCGAATATTTCAGGTGCCCAGTTGATTGTTTTCTTCTTAGAATGTTACAACCCAAACCGTCATTTTATTTTGTTTTATATATTGCGTAATTTGCCATAAGCCAAATTTAAAACTGTACCATTCTGACGGCGATCAACTATCTAATTCTAAGTTATACGACTTCATCCACTACTACTTGACAAAATGAGAGGAGTATATATAAAGTCAGAGTTTTGTCTGTACATTTCTCAGAATTTTAAAAAGATGGTATTTCTGTATCAGTCATGTCCACAGTACACGGAAATGCAGATTTTAATTTTCCGTGATGTCTGTCTGTCTGTCTGTCTGTCTGTCTGTCTGTCTGTCTGTCTGTCTGTCTGTCTGTCTGTCTGTCTGTCTGTCTGTCTGTCTGTCTGTCTGTCTGTCTGTCTGTCTGTCTGTCTGTCTGTCTGTCTGTCTGTCCGTGGAAGGCCTAAAATTTAATTCTCAAATATTTATAGTATTAGTGGTCGTATCTTAATGAAAATCTGTATGCAAAGTCGGGGTAATAAGTCGATTTAATCTAGGCCATAGATAATTGTATTCACGCTGAGTGAAATGGTAGTTCAGGGGAATGCTGAACATTTAATTCTCAAATATTTATGTTATTAGTGGTCGTGTCTTCATAAAAATCGGTAGGTAAAGTCGAGGAATAAGTCGCTACAATTTAGGTTGTAAATAACTGTATTCACACTCAGGAAAATGGTAGTCTAGGGAAAGATCTAATATTTATTTCTACCGAGCTCGATAGCTGCAGTCGCTTAAGTGCGGCCAGTATCCAGTAATCGGGAGATAGTGAGTTCGAGCCCCACTGTCGGCAGCCCCGAAGATGGTTTTCCGTGGTTCCCCATTTTCACACCAGGTGAATGCCGGGGCTGTACCTTAAGGCCACGGCCGCTTCCTTCCACTTCCTACACCTTTCCTATCCCATCGTCGCCATAAGACCTATCTGTGTCGGTGCGACAGAAAGCAAATAGCAAAATATATATATATATATTTAATTCTGAAATATTTCTGTTGTTAGTGGTACTATGTTAATGAAAATCGGTATGCAAAGTCGAGAAATAAGTCGTTATAATCTAGGCCATAAATGCCCGCCTGGTGGCCATGATCGTTAAGGCTCTGAAGTCTAAACAGTCTGACACCGAGGTTAGCCGGTTCGAGTCCCGTTGGTAGAAATATTTTCACCATCAGAATGTTGGCCGGCAGGGTAGGGGATGTGGTGGTATACAATTTCTAATCACTAAATTGCGTGCCAAAAGCCTGGATTAAATTCCAAACCTCTCCGCAGTGCTCATATGGAGTGAGGGCATATGACGCTGTTGATGGTGATTCGTCCATCGGATGGAGACGTTAAGCCTTGAACAGACCCCTTGGTGCTATTCGACAGGAGTAGGCTATGTGCCGACACCAGGTTTCATCCTCTCCCTACTATCATATATCACGTCATTCATTTCACTCATTTACTCCTCTGATGAGGTTGACGTCAGGAAGGGCATCCGGTCATAAGAACCCTCCACGACAGATTCATCTCACCTCATACACGACCCCGTAGGGAAACGGGCCAAGGGCCAAACAACAATCTAGGCCATAAATAATTTTATTAATGCTGAGTTAAATGGTAGTTTAAGGGGAAGACCTAAAATTTAATCTCCACAAATAAATTTGTAGGGGTCCGCTGTCTGTAATTGCGTATGTTTGTGAATTCTTCAGATATTTATCCGTTTTAGGTCAACTGAAGACCGGATTGGTGGTTTTTATTCTCCATGTCCGTTTGTCAGTTTGTTCCACCATCACGGCGAAACTGCTGAATAGATCCCGACCAAACGTCATATTTAGAGTATACTGCTCCCTGATAAGGTTTTGATGTGCATATGATTTTAAAATCTTTGAACAGACGGGGGATTTATAGAAAAACCAGAATAGTTTCCCCCCATTTCCTCTTATACTATTGATTTTCTGTAAAATCTGTGGACTGTATGTGGAACGTCTCTTCATTATATACAACTTTTGTTACGTTCATAATTTAGTTTTCTCTTCAAATGACGGAGAGAACTGATATTTTCTGCGGGTATCATGCTCTGCATTTAGTGACAAACAGACCGATAACGAACCTACAGGTTACCATGGCAACGTCTCTGCTTGCCAGCAGGGAAGTAACGTATTGCTATTTTCGTCATCATTCCTGTAAACTCGTGGTTGTTCCTTAGGTAGAAAGTAAGAGAGACGTCAGTCGGCCATTCTGGGGGATATTAGCGGATTATCGTTAGAGGTTATAACCTTCATCGAATATCTTAAGTAATAACACCATAAGTCGTCTTCTTATCTGTTTACCTAACAATCCTTGCGCTAAATTTCTCCTCCGTTATCGCTCTCTTATATACGTAACTCATACCATCATGACTTATTGAGGGACATCTGTTTTCCAATACATCTACCTGGTATTCAAATATTTGTCCTACCCGGATGTCCTCAGTTATCATCCTATTTTCTATTAATTCCAGGTTTTTAACTGTATTACTTTCTTCCTTAATTTCTCCGCATATATGCGAGTGCTAATCCCGATACCTGGACACACTTTTCTTTGAGGAAAAATAACAAGCTCTTCAAATATATAACTTTTGGTCACGGTAATATCGAAATATGGATGTATTTTAAGGACGGTGCAGACCTTCGTTTCGGAATAATTGGTGGCTAAATGGTAAGTCGTATCACAAAACTGATAGCACAATCGCCATTCTATTGCTGATACGATTGCTGATATGTTAGATTGCACTGCAATTCTCTATTTTAATCAAATCATTCGAGCTCGACTGTGACTTGCATTAGGAGAAATGGCCTGTCTTATAATGGAAATTCACCATCTCTATTGTGAATGGCAGTTGCGAAGTAGATAATCCTGCCGTTATAGTAGAAACTCCCGAACTCAATTGTGATTGACAGTAGGAAATTTGGCCTGCCATTATCCTCAAAACTTCTCCAATGCCTACCTTACACCAGAAACAACGTATTCTGTCCTCCCTACTTTGTTTCTAGGATAGCGCTAAGAGGTATGCAATTTGATATAATCTTACTGCCCTTGCAGTAATTTACGGAGAAATCCGTATACACTGTAGAATACCATAGCGAAGCACGGGTACATTTGCTAATTCTCAAATATGTATGTTATTAGTGGTCGTATCGATAAATACTACATAACTTAAGTTATATAGTACTAAATTTCCGATCATTTATGCCTTATACATTGTTATTGTATAGGCTATGATCACAGACATATTCATGAATTCGGATTTTTTTACTAAGTCCATATAAGCGCCGAGTTACAAGAAAATGGGTAAAGATAGGTTAATGATAGTTAGTGTGTAAAGTCGGAGAATAAGGAACTCCAGTCTATGCTATAAATAATTTTATAAGGTGCCCTAATATCACAGAGTCGAAAAGTATGAAGGCCTACAACAGAGAAAGCTCATAAAATTGATAAAATTGATTTGCTTTGTGTCTTCTGTCTTCACTCATCTCCGGTAGATACGATTACTGATGCGTACCGAGTGTTTTCTTATTTGCTTGACGTCGCACCGACACAGGTCTTATGGCGACGATGGGATAGAAAAGGGCTAGGAGTGTGTAGAAAATGGCCTTGCCCTTAATTAAGATACAGTCCAAGCATTTGCTTACTGTGAATATGGAAAACCACGTAATACCATCTTCAGAGCTGCAGACAGTGAAGTTTGAATCCACTATCTCCCTGATGCAAACTCACATCTGCACGCCCCTAACAACACGGCCAACTCGTTCGGCTGTACCGAGTGTAACAGCCTGCCTGAATATTGTTGGGAAGTAGTTGGAGAGTTAAATAACTTTCTTCTTCAGCACGCTGTTCTTCTGACTGATAATTTTGTTGATACTACTGGTACGTAACACAGTGGTTCATCATAGCCTTCGAGCTATTCAACCCTTACTCCGAGGTACTGATTGGAATGAGTAGCGTACATATTTAACGGAATAATGGCACATGAGTGATCACGGCAGTCTGCGGCCTGGTCATTCCAGCTCTGGAACTTTGGACTGTTAGATCGGCACCGTAGTACTGCTCGTTAAAAGTGAGGAAATGTGTGGTATTTCATTTCATCGATTATTTTATATGATAACATTGCTTTTAATCCCCACATTTCTACTATTTTGTAATGACCTATGTTGACTTCAGTTAGGAAAACCACAAAGTCAGTCTTTCTGAGAATCCCGTAGCGAAGCAAAGATGTCATAGCTAGTAAATAAATAAAATCTAATACATCCCGAATATCCATAAAATACGCAGTCATTCATTAAAGAAGAAAAACGTCCAGTTCTTCACGAGGTGGTAGTGTCCCGAGAATGGACCACGCATTAGAGCTATGGTGATACGTTGAATAAGATAAGCAGTTGATCGCGTATCGCCGGAAATCCCAGAAATCCGTTGGCCAACCTTTTTGATAAAATTGAATCCCTCATTACCTCCAGGTGCCAGTCGATTCAATGGCTACTGTCACGAAAGGAATTTGACCAACAAATCTCTGTATTTTTTCCTTTTAGCATTTTCCCTATTCTCGGCTGCACCTCCAGCTCCCAATTACCAAAAGGGAATAATGGACTGGGCGAGAATATAGGCACAGGTGAAAGCCCACAAGAGAGATTGGCCACTTTTTCACAAGTGTCATTCCTTCTGGCCTTTTACCGTCTGAAATGCAGCAGCCAGTAGGCTCTCGTATGGAAATAACTTCTGCTGAAATCAGAGTCCACAAGATAATACCGTTCATATTGGAGTGGCGTATATGTCTGCCTTTACTTTTCAAACAGGAAAGGCGATAGGGGCCACGTTGATCAACATAGCCACCACAAGCTGAGCATCGGTGAGGCTCACACACGGCTGCTTTCAAACGTAAAGCCACGGCGGTAAGGAAACTCATTGGAAAGGTGAAAGACCAAGAGAAGGCGAAGGTAATGCTTGCAGCCATGCACCAGATTCAGGAGACGAAGCAGCGAGGGGACGGGCTTTGTCTTGAAGACTACTAGTTGGCTGCTGCAAAAGCGAGCGGAAATGAATGATAAGAGGAGCATCCTAAGCAGCTTGAATACTTATTTTGCTAATATCAGGGGGAACTACGCCGACTAAGCTTGACCACCGAGATGTGCTCTCTTGCATGGTAGCATTAGGATTCAGGCATCCACCACGTGGAAGGAGAGTCTCGACAAGACAAAGAGAACCGTAGAATGACGCTAAAAATGACGGAATCGCCAAATCCACAGCATGACGAATGCCAAGGCCACCCGAACCAACAGGAAAAGAAGCCTGTAACCAGACATTGCCACTCAGGGAGCAATTAGGGATGGTTTAGAGACCAGATTTTAATACAAAATCGAATTATTCCAAAAGTGGGTTCTCACACCAAGACGGAGAACAACAAAGGAAATATATTAATCGCTGGATGGAAAACGAAGCGCGGAGCAAGAAGAACTCTGAATGTGCAGCAACCATGGAAAGACGTGAAACAAACCAGTTTCGTCGCCTTTGCAGCCAATCTCCTGCAGAGAGTATCAGAAGATAGCGCTTTACCAGGTAGACAAGTATTGGATGTTGTCAAAAGATTAATTCCAGGGGCAGAAGCATTACACTTCTCGTACAGTATCTCAGCTTTTTCCCGATGAAATCCAAGAAAACCAACTTCGCGCTTAAGAATTAAGATGTAGACCAATGTTTGATGCTTGTGTGTGAATGTTATCCATAGATGAAAGGACGAAGTCAGGTTCATCAGCAATGGTACCATAATCGAAATACCAAATGTTTAACTCTGTGTTAATGGAGTTGAAAATCGACTGACGAGCAACTGCGGAAAGAGTAGAACCGAGTGGATCACCATGCTGAATGCCACATTGAGAAAGTATAATTTCTTCACCAAGGAAAAGGTCACTAGGCTAAGTGTAGCACTGGTAGACATACAGATAGATGGAAGGAAACTCGTTCTTTACTGCCAAATACATAACAACACGATGCAACTCGTTGAAAGGGTTACGAAAGTCTAATTTAACGAAAGCTTTTGAGGAGACGAAGAATAGAAACGTGCGGCATGGACAGCAGCTTCAGATCCATTGGGAACACACGCTCATAGATGGTGGGGAGATAAAATGACCATAGCTGGAGTACGGATTCTGTAGCATAAGATTTCCGCAACCAGTCAACGCCGAACGGTACCGACAGCTATAGGGCGAATGCCACCACATTTCTTCTTCAAAGCAGTAAGTGAGGCACCAAAAATACTTGGCGAACCTCCAAAGGGGCACTGCCAGAAATGATGAGGTCAAGTAAACAACGAAAAGATCTTACGGGTTGCTCCTCAGAATCATGCTCTCGACATTGGGGAAGATCTTTCAGGACCAACGGACGAAGGCCATCCAGACCACCAGAATGTCCAGAAGGAGAAGAGAAGATAGCATTAAAAAGTTCTGTGGTCCTCACAACAGGAACAAAAGTTTATGCTTCCGGAGGATCCGGAAGAAGGACTGGACCTAAGTGGGCAGGATGTCTCTCACGAAGGGCTTCGAATGCAGATGCATAAGGAGTAGTGATAGTGTCATCAGAAATAAGCAACCGAACTGCTCCACGAACGTCACCGTCGGCAAGTTTGACGCTTTTGACATTGACTGAACTGAGAGAAGAGTGAGATTTCCAATCATGTAAAGAAGAGCAGGGTATGGCATCACGGTGGACCTCATTCCAACATCGAACTCTCAGTTTAACCCACGACGTAAGGTTGGTTACCTTATCTGATTTCTGAGGAAAACGGAGAGCAGCTAAAGTAAAAAGAAGATCAGTCCAGGCATTAGTGTTGTTGGTATCCACCACATGGCGAACAACTTCACACAAGGCGTCGGCTACAGTTGAGCGAGCACCTCTAGGCACACGGCGCAGAACAGGGACACCAGATTTTAAGTTAACAAGAAACGGACCAATTTTTGACAGTGGTAAATTCTTCCGTTCCGTACTGTTAATGGGTATACATATCGAGAAGCCGTGCGATTATCATTCTTGATGTGGGGTGGCTCAGAATTTCCTCTAAGTACATCAGTATGTGACTTACTAATACGGATCGCAAGACCCCTGGAACTCACGAAGAATTTACAGCAGTGATGACAAAGCACTTCCTTTGCACATCTTGACAAATTACTAACGCTACTTATATCCTTGACAAGCCCTCCTGAAACAACTAATTTGACCTTCATGTTAAAACCGTAATCAAATTCTCCTCGTGTTGATCTCATGGTCTCGTGCTAAATGAGAAATAAAATGGCGTGTCGTGGATCGTGCAAGAGATTATTGTGATGGTGCGATGTATGAAAGCCGGTAACATTCAATAATTCGAGTTCTTGCCATCTAGCTGATGCCGTTTTGTTTTGTATTTCTCTTCTATTTTTTTCTGCTATGGGCTTTACGTCGCACCGACACAGATAGGTCTTATGGCGACGATGGGATAGGAAAGGCCTAGGAGTTGGAAGGAAGCGGCCGTGGCCTTAATTAAGGTACAGCCCCAGCATTTGCCTGGTGTGAAAATGGGAAACCACGGAAAACCATCTTCAGGGCTGCCGATAGTGGGATTCGAACGTACTATCTCCCGGATGCAAGCTCACAGACGCGCGCCTCTACGCGCACGGCCAACTCGCCCGGTTCTCTTCTATTAGGAGTGCGGCTTTGTAAATGATTATCTTCCAAGTGTATGATCAATGTTTGAAGTAATGTTCAAGAAAATGGCGGCACTACAAGCCTCGAAACAATTAGAAGTGTTGGCAGTGGTGGTGGTGGTGATTATTGTTTTAAGAGGATGTACAACTAGGCAGCCATCCTCTATATAACACTAATCAGACAGAAAAATGGAAGTGGTCCGAAACTTCGAAAAATGCAGGTATCGGTCAAAGGAAGTCAAGGACCACGAAGAGCGTGAAAAAATGGCTCCCGAGGCTTTGAGAGCTCTAATACCGTCGGGGTCGGAAAAGAACAAGAGTTGACAAGGGAGGTCAGATAGGATAGATGAAAATTAGGAGCCTGGCACAAGTAAGTGAAAGCAATGCCAAGACTCGGCTAAAGGTCCCGTGGTCACCAACCCACGATCCCAAGTTGAGAGTCCCTGTGGCCCCTTTTAGAAGCCTCTTACGACAGGCAGGAGATACCGTGGGTGTTATTCTACCGCCCCCACACACAGGGGTAAAACAATTAGAAGAAACTGACAAATCTCGTCACTGTTGGCACAGGTAATGTAGATAACACCAATACATATGAAAAACTCACTTATATACCAGGAAATGTTGTTAAATGCCTCTAAGAGAGCAACCATACGTTAAGTATCAGATGTTTGACTCATTATTTTTGACTCTTGATGAAATATAAAAGTTGAAAGTAGGTTCAGCTCAATTTTTTCTGTTTGTTTTCTGCGTCATTGCAGAATAATGCCTACACATAATTTCTCGAAACTTGGTAAATAAGTTCAGGAACGAATAGATTCAGCAGTCGTCATCATGAAAATGATTTTTGTTTTTGTTTTCGTACAATTTCTTGTAATATTCTGTTTTATTTCTTGGTAATGCAATTTGTGTTTTAAATTTATTTCATTCCTATAGTAATGTAAGTAGGCATTGCCACCAATATATGTATATCTACGAATTCAATGTATTTGTTATTAATAATAATAATAATAATAAACATATTATACCCACCTCCTCTGTCAACAAATGTTAGGAGAGTACCTGACATAACGCCATAGCCGCATTCTTTTCTGTTCTATTTGCAATGACTTAATGAAATGAAATGGCGTATGGCTTTTAGTGCCGGGAATGTCCGAGGACATGTTCGGCTCGCCAGGTGCAGGTCTTTTGATCTGACTCCCGTAGGCGACCTGCGCGTCATGATGAGGATGAAATGATGATGAAGACGACACATACACCCAGCCCCCGTGCCAGCGAAATTAACCAATGATGCTTACAATTCCGGGAATCGAAACCGGGACCCCTGTGACCAAAGGCCAGCACGCTAACCATTAGCCATGGAGCCGGACAATGACTTAATTAGAAGTGTGCACTCTACACTGTGGATCTGACAACACACTGTGGTTTTTTTTCTTAGAAAACGATAACCGTCATCATTATAGCACTCACCTGCAGTGGGTACACAGATTTGTCTTTAACTTTGGAAAACTTCAACTGGTTTCTCAGCAATTAAAAATGATTAATTCTGTGAATGTCCCAAGTTAAACTTATAGGATGATATTTACTGTCATTGTTGTCACGCTGCCCATGATATAGTGCTGCTGAATGCAGATCATAGAAACTAGTTATTAAATGCACAAACGCACTTAATAACTCTGAGCTACATGACATGGTATCCCAGGAATATGTACTTACATCATAACATACCCCCCACAACAGTAAAGAACACGGATGAAATATAACGCGAAAATATATGCACCAACTGACTCCAGCTTCTTTCATTCCACGAGACATGAAACAAGTGACCCAAATACTCTTCGTTGTAATACCTTGTGGTGAGAGTAGCAACAAAGAGGAGAGGAATTTAATAAAAATGGCCGTTTAATTTAAAGGACAGTTTTCATGATAAGACTGTACATATTATGCAATAAGTTACTTGCATTTATTATCATTATTGTCAGCATTACTACTCACGGTATTCTAGTTAAATACAGTATAGAGTTAGCCAATACCGAGCACCCTGTCATGTTCCAGGTTTCTCAATAAGGGTTGCAATTTTAAACCTCAGCTCCACCACCACCATCATCATCATCACAATCATCATAATCAATATCATAATCACCGTCTCACACAATATACAATTTACAAGGGTCCGTCGATTGCGATTGGGCCGTTCGGAAGTAATAATAAATTATGGAGACTGGATTTTTTTCTTGCATCCCATTAAATGCCAAGGAGATGGCCGTGTAAGTGGAGCGTGACTGACTACAGCCATGGTATCCTCTGCCTATCGTAAGAAGCGACTAAATGGGGGATCAATCGTTCTCAGTTTGGGAGCGAGGGTTGGTAACTGTTGTTCTCATAGCTGAGTCTGCATTGCGTCCACTTACTAGTGTCAAGGTCCTCACTTGCATCTTCCTATCCGACCTCTCTTTCTAAACACTTGTTCTCTTCTGACACCGATGGTATTATGTTTGCGAGGCCTTGTTTTAATGTTATTCGTTCGTGGCGTCCACCTATGTAGATCTTTTGCCACTACTTGCACCATGTGATATGGATCTGCATTTAGTTGTAATTGTGGAAGTGTAGAGTGTTGAATGTGAGGAAAAGAACGTTAAGGACGACACAAACACCCAGTCCCCAGGCGAGGGATCTTAATCATTTGCAATTAAAAGCCCCTCACCCGGCCGGGAATAGAACCCGGGGCCGCTGGGTGACAAGCGGACAGGTTGCCCCCTACACTGCGTGCCCTTCGTGGCTCTTAAATTTCATTTGCCAATACATTCATTCTTCGAAGGATCGGACCTCTTTCTTTTTATCTGAGTGTTGAAATGAAATGAAATGGCGTATGGCTTTTAGTGCCGGGAGTGTCTGAAGACAAGTTCGGCTCGCCACATGAAGGTCTTTTGATTTGACTTCCGTAGGCAATCTGCGCGTCGTGATGAGGATAAAATGAAGAAGACGACACATACACCCAGCCCCCGTGCCAGCGAAATTAACCAATTAAGGTTAAAATTCCCGACCCTGCCGGGAATCGAACCCGGGACCCATGTGACCAAAGGCCAGCACGCTAACCATTTAGCCATGGAGCCGGGCATCTCAGTGTTAAGGGAGGATGGTTGCCCAGTTGTACTTTTTATTAAAACAATAATCACTAGCGCCGTCACATTGTACAATGGAACGCGATTATCACGTCCACAAGCGAACAGCGTACTTTCTTTGATGAGAAAGTACATCTGCTGCACATAGCAACAAGGGACTCGGGGAAAAAGCATATTAGACTTGTTCCTCACAGTAATGCGAAGAGACACTTCACACAGTGGAATATACTATAAATCAGGGCCTCTCAAACGCCCAAAATCTCACGCGTGCAAATTGAGGCACAGAGTTCCTGTGCACAGTGCATTGGTCCCATTCGGCTCCGCTACTCGGCTAAGCTCGGCTCAACTCGGCTCGAATTTGGAGCGCTACAGAGCAAGTGAAGAAGAGGGAGATAAGCGGACCGAGCGAGACAGGCGTGGGGAAAGAGAAAGACAGCACTATTGCTCCAAATCGAGGAGTGGGGGACTGCACTCTGGTCAACCAAGCGAAGTCGTCTTTTGCACCGTGCGGAAGACATGCAGCAGGTGCATGCAATCTGAGAGGCCCTGCTGTAATTTATAATTTCGAGTGGCTCTTACAGCTGGATACAGCCCTTGTAAAGTAGACTCTTCGATACGAGTGGACGATGTCTGTTGTGCATGGAAAGCTGTGTATTATTCGAGAGGATAGTGTTGTGGGTGGTGTGTGAGTAGCAAACATTTTGGTGATAGCACAAACACCGAGTCAAGGGAATTAACGAGTTTATCATTTCCAGTTTTAAAGAATACCATGACTCAGTGGGGAACCGAAAACGGAACCCCAAATCCGAAGGCCCAGACACTGATCACCCAACCATGGATCTAACTTTTTAATTATGCAAACTTCTTCTTCATTACACAGATTCTTTATCTTCAACCACCAGACTACGTGGACGTAAGTTTCAACATCTGATGACAGCTGTCCGCAAGCGTGTACCAACAATCCTAAACATATGGTATTCAGCTAACATCTGTCAGCTTCCAGATCAGTATGTGGTCCTGGGTAAGTAATATATTGAATATTCTAGAGTAGTTGCGATCTGTTGGTGTCATTCTTATTATCATTTTCCCGATACCGAAAAGGTTAACGGTATGCTACAAACGCTAATTCAATGTGCATCATAATTCAAGGACCAACACACCATGTTATCATTACATACTGTAAATATTCAAGCCTGAAATCCATATGCGAGGTTGTTTCGTAGATCGCAATTTACGAGCTTCTACTAGAAACAGCGTAATGTGTCAAAATAAGATCATTTTTGAACAAACAAAAAAACATAATGCCATCTCGTCTATAGAGAAAGTTTTTACGACATATCTAGTATCAACCTCCTGCATTGTTTAGGTATATCTGGTAAGATATCATAATCCATTGGAAACATACAACAAGTATGGGATGTTACGTTTGGCCTTAAAATAATTTTGCTTATATTATTTCATATTCTGTTTGTCATGTAGTGTAGATATAAGTAATAATTACATCTAGTACATAAATGTAGTCTCCAGTCCAGTATTTCTTCAGGACCAACGTGAAATTCCTAATAAAAGCGGCTGCTATTATCTGATAAAAGAGTCACAAGAGAAAAAAGGCATGTAATCCTGGCAATGTTGATTATACGGTATTCCTTGGCAGCAAACTCCTTAACCTATCACCCCTTTTTTATTTCAGGACCCGTTACACTTTCTAGCCTTTCTATCTGTGAAAATCATGTCTGAATGCCTCTGCTACTGATGTGTAAGCGTCATGACACCAGAATTGTAAATTTATCTCAGAACATATACTTTGTAACTTTCCTACGTTATTTTACTTTTCTATTATTATTTTTGGTGGTTTTACGTTGCTCTAACACATCGCAAGTTTCAGCGACGCGACGATGAGAAAAGGCTTGGATTGGGATGGTATCGGCCGTAGTACAAATTAAGACAAATGGGAAAATACACATAAGTATAATCAGGGCAGCCGGCAACGAGATTCGAATCCACCATCTCCGGAATGCCAGCTCACAGCTACGCTACCCTAACCGTGCGGCCAATTCACTCGGGCGTTAATATTTGTTATTGAGCTTTCCGTTTTAACGCGATAAAAATGTTGTTGGGATGCTCTCTTTCCGACAAGCTATGTTCTTTCCTTCTCAATCCTTTGTCCATTTGAGTTTCGGAGGGGACTGATTCCTGAGAAGCATCATGGATGCTCCTATTTTCAGAGTTATAGTAAGCGCGGGAAGTCCAGGGAATTCAACAGAGTAGTGCATCACGTCATCGTGACTGACGACTTAATTCACCGACTTATAAACCACAACCTCTTGTGCTTGAAGTCTATTTATGATGGACCTATCGGTAGCTCTGGCTCCGTTGTTGGTCAGAGTTAGTATTGTTCACTCACTGTGACATTCAGTCGATGCCAGGTTTATTTCTTGAACACTGGGGTATATTATGTTGATGATATAATCTATACTCGGAAGTGATATATAAATTTAATGTGATAGAATAATTATTCCGTTACGTCCTCCCATCGTTCCATTGCCAATAGATAGGAGTATCTCAGAAAATCGTATGCTGCCGGGATTGCCTCCGAGAAATATCGCACACTGGTGCCTTAGTGTTGTCGAGATCAATAGGCACTTTTAACAATATGGAATGAGTTAGTTTGTCGCCCTGTAGAAAAAAAAATAGAAGCGTCTTGAACTGATCATCGGTAATTTTCGGCTTATTATGGAAAACGATCTTCGCCATGTTATTCCTGAAGTAGCTCGTTTGTCAGTGACATTCTAAATTCTAGCGTTCCACATTATCAGGAACAGGAAGTTTGGAATTACTCAATTGCTAACCTCCTTTCTGTAAAGTCTTTCATTGATCGAATACATTAATTTTCTGTATTTATGTTCTGCATTCCCATTCTGTCTGTGACAAATGGTGGTCGTCTTCAAATGTCTTCAGCCGTCCTTTATTTGTACTTGTCCCACATATGTAATGGATCAGCGGTAGAACGGTATACTGAAATGACTGTGAAGAGCTGTCGTAGTTTTAATGGACCGCAATTAACAGGCGCTTCGTTCGTGGTGGAGTTTCGTTGAGAGTCATCTTACAGGAGACAGAGAAATTTACTGGCACTTTGGTACGTGGAGCCTCCGTGGCTCGGACGGCAGCGCGTCGGCCTCTCACCGCTGGATACCGTGGTTCAAATCCCGGTCGAACCATGTGAGATTTGTGCTGGACAAAGCGGAGGTGGGACAGGTTTTTCTCCTGGTACTCCGGTTTTCCCTGTCATCATTCATTCTAGCGACACTCTCCATTCTCATTTCATAGCATCTATTAGTCATTAATATATCACTTTGGGAGTGGCGACCCCATCGTACTAACAGCCTATATATGCTTCATTCATTAAATTCCTGACCCGGTCAATGACTGGAAAACAGGTTGTAGGTTTTCATTTGGTACGTGGGATGAAGGATACTACACAGTCATGAGATCATTTCACGGTGTGCAGTAGTAAATGCAAATAGAAGCATTCTGGGTTTGTTAGGCGCACTATATCCACTCTTCTAATAACATATTCCTTCTTAATACTTGTGAGGCCTTTTATGACCATTCGCAGTTTTCTTCAGTGAAAGGTACCCGCCTGTCTGTTGAAGAGGTAGAAGAAGGGAAAGTCTTCAAATAGTAGTCCCGTGGCAAAATGATCAGCCTTTCAGGAGTTGGAAAATTCAGAATCCGCCATACAGCTTCGGAGAAGCTGATATACCTGCCAGTATGGTAATTCAGAACTTCCTCATGATAATTTCGCAATGTACAAGAAGCTTGGTCACAGCCATTAAGTATTTGCAGATATAGGCTACATGCTATATTTCACTCTTCTGCAATACTCTACACTGATGTGGATTTGAACATCTCTAGATAAAACCAAACCAAACCCCATGGCACTACAGCCCTTAAAGGGCCTTGGCCTACCAAGCGACCGCTGCTCAGCCCGAAGACCTGCAGATTACGAGGTGTCGTGTGGTCAGCACGACGAATCCTCTCGGCCGTTATTGTTGGCATTCTAGACCGGGGCCGCCATCTCACCGTCAGATAGCTCCTCAATTCTAATCACGTAGGCTGAGTGGACCTCGAACCAGCCCTCAGGTCCAGGTAAAAATCCCTGACCTGGCCGGGAATCGAACCCGGGGCCTGCGGGTAAGAGGCAGGCACGCTACCCCTACACCACGGGGCCGGCACATCTCTAGATAAAACGGGCAAATATGGCACATTCCATCTCTAATCTATCTCAATGGCTTGAATATTTAAGGTAATGTGACTGGTGAAGCCTAATATGTACCTTAGGAGAGTTTATAGAATGGTCATAGAATGGTTAGTATATAGTAGGAGGGCTATACATGAAATATATTTTCCGTATTGAAAAACTGAACAAAAAATTTGTAAAATATACAATTTCTGACCTTCGAATGACTACACATTTTTTATACATTTCCTAATGTTTCCGAAATATTAGCTCTATTCAGAAACTATTCATAACAATAATATTCTAAGACATAAATTTTCCTATATTTTATAACAACTGCACTGGCTTTGATAATAGAGGTACTCAAGAACTTAAATTTGTACGTTAAGTACATTAGTACTGAGCATCGCGAAGGTGGAAATACTATTGTACCGTCATGGTAATGAACTAACTGCGGATGATTCTTGTTGTTGTATGTTTTAAAAGTGGCAGGCTTCATGATCATTAGCCTATAATGATCAAGAAACTACTGAATATGAGTATCGAAATGAGAAAATTGAAGGAACGAGCACTGGAATAATCACCGTAAAGGGAATCACACAATGAAGGATTGAAGAACTAGGCTTCGAATGACATGAAATAAAACAGGCGGAAGAATACAAAATATGATGGCCTGCAATTTCCTAAGCTTCTGAAACTTCAATAAAATCTCAGTGACTAACTCTCTTCTGCTGGCACTCATCTCCGCTAGGTGATATCACTGCTGCAATTACGAGAACAAATCAATGAACGACGAGTACACAAAAACTAATTTCTAATATAATTGAATTTGATGATAATTAGTAACTCAGTGCTCTCAAATCTGATGGTGTAAATTTATAATGCATTTAACAACTACTTTACATCCTCTAAGCCAGTACTCTGCTATATACTACATTCCTCTGATCCGTCTTAACTGCTGCTGAGCGTGGAATTTAATGGACTGACGACTATAAAGTGGCATTACTTGCGTCGAAGAATTAGGCTAGCAGAAATAGTAAAACACTTTATTGTCTATGTTCTCTAACTCAGTAAATGCTTCCTTTGTAGAAAGAGATTCTCAAGAGCAAGAAAGAGCCTTTGCACTCTGTAATGTGTGATTAAATCGCTGTTACTGTTACCATACACCTAATACTTCAAAGCGAGACTCTAAATTGTATTTATGTTTTACGAACATATTATCTAATTCAGCATGATCAAAACTCTTTATCGGAGATATTGCGTGCTGTAAACGTGATGAGGTAGAATGTGGTTTAGATTAAATTATTTCATCCCTTTATATACCTTCCCCGGGGAGGTTGGAATGGAGTGAAATCAGAAGTCAGAATGGACAACGACGTTATATACTCATGAACAGGAGAAAAGGAAAGCTCAGTGAGAAAATTGCTAACGGATATGTATTAATCTGATCTTCCAGAAACAATATATTCACAAAGTTCTGCTATGCTGATGACTTGACCCTGGCCACACAACGCAAGATCTTTGAGAATACTGAAGACATTTTGACTAAGGACTTATCCACCCCGGCAGAACATTTCATGACATGGAGACTCAGACCCAGTCCAACCAAGGCGGAGATTTCTTGCTTCCATTTGAGTAACTGGATTGCTAATTTAAAACTAAATATTACCTCCTCCAATCGAGTACTCAATCGCAATAGGTTTCCAAAATATCCCGGCGTTACCTTGGACCGGACTTTATCATTCAAGCAACATCTTTCGACCTTGTCGAAGAAACTGAATACCCGAAACAATATTATCCAGAAGCTAACTGGTACTACTTCAAGATTTACTGCAAACATCCCGCGCTCTTCATCCTTAGCACTAGTTTTCTCTAATGCCGACTATTGTGCTCCAGTGTGGCTTAATAGCCCGTGCATGGAATACATTGACCCATAATTGACGAAATATATTGACCCATAATTGAATACCAGCATGCGTCCTATATCTGGGACCATCAGATCAATTCCACTCTACTGGCTCCCACTGTTGTCTGGAATAATGCCACCTGACTTACGAAGATCCAGTGCTCTTGTTCGAGGGTACAACAAGAACTGCAAGAATACTCCGATACCTGTTTTAGACGACATACCAGCTCTTAGTCTCCAAAGACCGAAATCACGACATCCACTTCTTTGTGATGCTGCTCTGAAGACGTCGATCACCTCCAATGCTTTGGAGGAGTAGAAAGGCCGCTGGAATAACTCTACTTTCTTGTCTCTACATAACAACTTCAGAGGGGAAAAAAGCTAACGGATCTCAATTGCCGCGTACTACTTGGTCCAGACTGAACAGGTAATGACAGGTACAGGGATTCTCTCTACAAGTGGAACTTTGTACCATCTCCAGAATGTGAATATGGAGCCCGTCGCCAAACCATTCCCCACATTGTCCTTTTTTGCTATTTGGTTTACGACGCACCGACACAGATAGGTCTTATGGCGAAGATGGGACAGGAAAGGCCGTGGCGTTAATTAAGGTACAGTCCCAGCATATGCCTGGTGTGAAAATGCGAAACCACGGAAAACCATCTTCAGTGCTGCCGACAGTGGGGTTCGAACCCACTACATCCTGGATGTGAGCTCACAGCTGCGCGCTCCTAACCGCAGGGACAAAACGCCCGGTTCTCCACATTGTAAGCGAGTGTCAACTACGGGCTTATCCAGGTAGATTGGAGGACTTCATATCACCACTGTTGTTAGAAAAAGTCTGACACACGTAACCTAGGAACACTACCATTATGAGAGTGATGCTTGAGATGTTGCTTTTATATTCCCTATCTTTGGTGACATCATCACGAACATTCGGGCCTCACGGCGCCAAATTTGAAAATGTGCACCCTTCAACATTCCTTTTCGCCAGTACTACGTACGACTGTGAGAATAATAGCATCATTAAATGTGGCTGCCTATGAACAACTGTGTATCCTACAGAAACGGGTACCATATAGTTCAGTCATAAAATAATAAAAGCTTAGCAATCCAGTCTTGGTGTTTATTAATTTCACCTAAGTAATAATGGCGTCTGGCCTCCGAAGAGGATTGGTACAGGTCTTTCGAGTTAACGTCGTAGAGACGACCTGCGCGCCTATGAGAATGGAGCCCAACCTATGATGAATCATGATGAAGGCTGCACACACCCAGCCCCCGAACCATTGGAATTAACTAATGAACGTTAAAATCCCAGACCCAGCCGGGACCCGAATCCGGGGCCACCGAGCTCGATAGCTGCAGTCGCTTAAGTGTGGCCAGTATCCAGTATTCGGGAAATAGTAGGTTCGAACCCCACTGTCGGCAGCCCTGAAAATGGTTTTCCGTGGTTTCCCATTTTCACAGCAGGCAAATGCTGGGGCTGTACCTTAATTAAGGCCACGGCCGCTTCCTTCCCACTCCCAGCTCTTCCCTGTCCCATCGTTCCCATAAGACCTCTCTGTGTCGGTGCGACGTAAAGCAACTAGCAACTAGAATCCGGGGCCCCCTGGACCAAAGACCAGCATGCTAACCATGTAGCCATGGAACCGGACTATTCACTTACATGAAAACCATCTATCACTATTTTCAGCTAGCCAAATGTTATTTGAGGTGATTATTTTTATTTCGTTTATGTTTACAGTTGGTGTTACGTCGCACCGACACAAATACGTCTTATTGCGACGATTGATGTGAAAATACTTTTAAGTGTGCAACCTTGTATTCCACGGTATATTCACAGACAAAATACAATTATAATAGCACTTTTCTGACAAATCATTCAAGAAATGTCAAAGGACAGCCATCTCAGAATAGGCTCTGAAAGCCTTTGGATGAGTAAAAAGTTAAATCTTCCGTTTATTGTAAACTCGATTCTGATTACCTGTTAGCCGTACTGTCACTGTAGTCCTCTTACGAATACAGCTTGAATGTTAGGTTTTAGTGGAGGAAAGCAGTATATTAAAGTGTTTGCACTGAACTTTGTGTCAAGAAGAACTTCCAGCGCACCGTTCAGACACTCTCTTATTTTATTTGTTTAGTGATACTGAGATACAGGTATGAATTGCATTTTACACTGACTGTATAACAATATAAAGTATCCACGGAAAGAAAAACAATAAGTATGAAACTTGAAAGTAGGTAACGAGTTTTCTAATAATTAAATAACAAGATAAAACACGTAGCCTATACCATATTATGTTCATATTAGTGGTAAAATGCTATCTGGATTGTCAACAGAGAATCGAAAACCTACTTCTTATTTAGTATGTATTGCAGTGTAGTTCTGAACACGAAATTAAATGGCGTATGGCCTTTAGTGCCGGGAGTGTCCGAGGAAAAGTTCGGCTTGCCAGGTGCACGTGTTTTGACTTTACACCCATAGGTGACCTGTGCGTCGAGATAAGGATGATGAAGACGACACATACACCCAGCCTCCGTGCCAGCGGAATTAACCAATTATGGATAAAACGACCGACCCTGCCGGGAATAGAACCCGGAACCTCTGTGACCAAAGGCCAGCACGCGAACCATTCAGCCGTGGAGACGGTTATGAAGAGATGATACGGAACGAAGATTTCATGTAGGACATTTGTTATCATAGGGACATTTTTCGAATGGCAGGTGCACAGGTGGAACATATACAGTTCTACAAGGATAAACATGAAACAGGTCGTGAGATAACAAAGTTGAACAATTAAGCGTACCATTAACAAGTCTATGAAGAAAGGGGATATATGTGTACTGTAGATGTTTACTCAGTTCTATGATATTCATGTATGACACAATGGCGCTAAACCGCCTCGGGACATGATTACAGGCTTTCACAGTGAACACAAAAATGAGAAGCGGTTACATTTATTGACGTGTGCGAGGGCAGCTGATGAATACGCGAAAGAGATATAGGCATGGATGTCCCAACTCAGTCGTGTATTGGCTAAACATCAACCTACAACAGACATCGTTGATTTTCTATTCACGGGAACCCGTCATGGCAGAGTCCAACTCTTCCTTCTCGTTACCATGCGGCACGTTAAAAACGGGCATAGTATTCAGTAACTATAGTTTGTTCAGCATAAATGAGAGGTACTACTTACTGATGAACATTGTATATATACAATCCTGTTCCTAGAGAATCCGGAAATGATTCACGTCGCATACGGTGTGTAAAGTAAGGCGGAGGCTCAGTGATGTTTCTGAAGCGGATTTAAATGGGGTCATATTACGTCATTCTATTCAACCTGAAAATCCTCAGTAACATCATGATACTCCTCAACCCACTCTGAAATTATCTCGATTTCGTAGATAAATTATTTTACAGTGATCTACATCTTTTTCAACTGCTTGTCCTCCATTTCTCTCTGTCCTGAGCATCCTCCATCATGTGCTTGTAACTTCTTCCTCTCTTCACATCTGTCAGCATTACAATCTTTCTTCGTCCTCTCCCTCGTTTTCCTTCAACTTTTCCCTCCATGATTCTCTGTAGTAGACAATTTCTACACAATATGTGACCGATCCAAGATGTTTCCATTTTCCGTATGAAGTTCCTCTCCTCCCCTAGCCTGCTCAACGCCTCCTCATTTCACACTATATTGGTCCATTTCACTTCCTCCATTCTTCTCCATAACCACACTTCAAAATTTTCTTAAAATTTTTGTTCTTTCTGTGTGACTGTCCACGTTTCAGAACCATAAGACACCACACTCCACACAAAACATTTGGCAAACCTCTTCCTAAGTTTTATTGGTATGCTTCTAGATGTCAGCAAACATTTCAGTCTCCCAAAGCCCTCTTTTCCATGGATATTCTGCGTGTGACCTACATATTCTGAACTCAAATATTTTGTTTACAAATTGTTTGACGTCGCACCATCACAGACAGGTCTTATGGAGACGATAGTACAGGGCTGCCGACAGTGGGGTTCGAACCCACTATCTCCCGAATACTGGATAGTGGCCGCACTTAAGCGACTGCAGCTATCGAGCTCGGTCAACTAAAATATGAATCCCAGTGGATAGGTGGAAACAACACGCGT
The DNA here is from genome assembly GCF_040414725.1 of Anabrus simplex. Taxonomy (NCBI): domain Eukaryota; kingdom Metazoa; phylum Arthropoda; class Insecta; order Orthoptera; family Tettigoniidae; genus Anabrus; species Anabrus simplex. The sequence goes on from NC_090265.1 coordinate 1,371,317,899, forward strand.
TTAGGTGTCATAGCAGAGGTCACCCTATTTCAATATAATTGTCATTAAGGAGTGGAACAAATTACCCCACCAATGGCCTGACAGGGTGGTGAATGATATGCTACGAAATAACAGAAACATGCATCACTGTACTGGATTAAAGGTGGTGAGTTGGACGTGAATAATACAAACTTAGAAATCAATGCCGCGTTCTTGAACAGAAATTCATTTGTCTGTTGGTGATCAAACGCTATGGCGGAAATTTCTCGTTTACATACCACATGTCCATTTCTATACTATATATCATGAAGTCCATAGGTTCTGTAAAACATTTTGATGTGGGAGTTAGAGATAAATCATCTTGGTTTGGTTGAGGAAGCACGAAACACGCGAACCTTGATAAAGTAATTAATCATTGCCATCATTGACCTTAGATAGCAAATGAAAAGTAGGACTCTCCTGCAGAACTAATTACAGAGGACATATATCTCAAACGAAAAAGAAAAGCAGCAGTAATAGTGTCACGAACGCTACTTAACTGGGTGCGAGTAAAGAATAAGGGAACTATTTTTAGAGACAGTCAAAGCAGACAGAGTATCAAAAATTATCTACATCCAAATATCCATCCATATAACTGACTGTTTTCTTCTTCAAGGCTGATAATGACAGTGTGAATGTTTCTCCTATCAAATAATCGGTGTCTAAACAAAAATCAAACTGGAAGAAGGAGTGAAAGTGATGGAGATAGAATACGCTATTCTCGAGATATATTTATTAATGTCCAGTCTTGGTGAAGTCACAATGAAATCTCAATTGGAAATCCATAACTCAGGTTTTCCAGGACTTGAAACAAATGTAATTCATACATAACTCCAGGTAATAATAATACTCTAATTTCAATCAGAACTTATTTTAGGCAAACATTCCGCGGTTTAAGGTGAGTGGTGTTTATGAAATGAGAGGTATGGCCATACAACAATATCTGCTCCAAAACATAGCTGGAAAGAGCACCAGTTATTACACTTTTCACAATAACATTTCTGAGGAGAAATCTGGTCTAGAAAATGCTCTAGAAAGCCAAAAGGCGATATGTGGAACTGACTGTAACTGTGACTGATCGCCACAGTGGCAGTTCAGTGAAGTCCGCCATCCGCGTTTTGTCAGTGTAGCACCACAACTGCCTGTTCAGTCCTTATTTGATTGAAAATTCTCCACTGACGTCTGGGAAGGTGACACCCAACTGGCTGAACACACGGGTTTTTGACATTCCATGGAGTGACAGAGAAGAAAATTATTTTCATTGAACTTCTTATCGTACCTGCAGGGTTTTGAAAGCATGGAACATTTTCAGTGTTCCTCCATGTATTCAGCAGCCATTCTGATCTCCTTAACGATAGACAAATAGCCATTGTGTGTCGGTAGGACGAATACAACTAGTAATGAGGCCCATTGTCTGATTTCCTTAGGTGTCCATTATTTTGGTACAAGTACTGTTCATCCAGGTAGAGGAGTAGTATTCAACAACTGAATAAGCAAGGGTCAGAGCAGTGGTTCGAACGATGGAAGCATTAGCACTCCAAGAGGTGACTGTTGGTTTCTGGAGTAAATATTATTCCGTATTTTAATCTTAGCAGCAACATTTCAAATGTGAGTCTTGTTTGTCAATGATTTAATACCTAATATTACTCTCGTAGATACATGGGTGCGCTGAATTGTTGGAGTGTCTGTCCTCTGCATGCGATGGTTAGCTTAAAATATGTATGTCTATCACAGGGGTGGAACGCGGGCACAACGCAGGAACACCAACAAGGCAATGTCATCAGCATATATGAATTTCCTAGACTTGGTTTCCGGTAAATCATGTGTGTATAAATTAAAGAGAAAACTAACACAGACCACTGCGGAAGCTCGTCGTTTAGCTCATATACTTTGATTTTTTGAATTCTTAGGGAAGACCTGAAAATATCTGTAGCTCGGCTTTCTACTGATAAGAGTGACACTGATGAATTTAACAAGAATTCCTTCACGCTAGACTGTGCCGTAAGCAGATGAGAGGTCAGAGAAAACGCCCATTTTTCACGAGTTTCTTCACAAAACCAGTTCCATTATGGGTCGTCCTGGTTTGAAGTCAGCCCGTTTTTATGGGGCTTGTTCACGGTATCATAAATTTTATTATGAAGTAGTCTTTCCAGTACGTAGCTTCAGTGTGACGATCAGGTGGACTATACGGCGATAATTTGCCACTTTTGATGAATATTTATTGGGCTTGGCATTCGTTATTATTATTATTATTTTTCTTGGAAAGTGGAGGTAGGTTGCCTGTCTCACAAATTTTCGAGAAGAAGGCGGTAACAATTTGTTGTAGTTTGTCCACAATGCAGTAGAAACTCGGGGTAAATTCAATGGATACCTGCAGCTTTCCTTCGTTTTACGCTCTTTAGAGATACCGTGGTCTCTTCTGCTTGAAAGAGGACTGATTTTTTCTTTATTTTGGCGCGAAGCGTTTCTTTATATTCAGCTGATTTTTGACTTGTCGTTTATGGCATTTTTCTTTTGAGGCTTTTGAGACGGAGATCATACACATTGCCGTATTGTCCAAACTGATCTTAATTTTTGGTCTGTTGATGGTTTTGGGTATGTCCAGCTTTCTAAGAAGGGACCATGCCTTAATGCTTGATTGGGTATGATCTACAATTTATTGTCATATTTTCTTCTTTTTCATCTAACGAATGGAGTAGATGGGTGGTAGTGTAAGCTTCAACAACTGTATTTACATTCTTGAAGAAGCCGCTCTATTTCTTCGTTCCAGCTTGGAACATACTGTCTGGAATGACCTCAGAGTTTATAACGTTTGGCGGTACTTCTTATTATCCCAATAAATCTTCAGTAGTAGTTGTACGTTGACTTGATCCATTTCATATCGGTTTGCCTGGAGAATATATCCCAGTGAGCCTTCTTAAAATTCTTGGCATTGGGTGTGACTTGATGATAGGTACATACATTCCTACCTGGAGAACTATAAGCCTGTGTTGGCTATGTGGAAATGTGCCAGCTACTTGGATTTGCACTTGGTGGTATGAACTCTGTGATTGCGTTATGAAGCTTAGTTTAAATGTATATGCTTTTTTCATTGAGGAAATTGGAATGTAGCTTTGGCTTTATTATCACAGAAAAGCGTCATCTTTCCCGTTTACATCCAATCGCAAAGTCCTTCTCCATTTTGGTCGGACTTCTTATATATAACGTGCGCGGCATACCGCAAGCTGTAGGTGTCCCCTAGATGGTGCTAAACAACTGGAAAAGCAAACAATGATCACTATAACTACAGTATTTAAAATCACAAGTAGATTTAATATAATGTAAAATTAAAATAAAATATCATTTAATTGAAATCTAACTTATCATAAAAGGCCATAAATTATTTAATGAATGTGCAGTATTTACTTTGATTTAAAAAATCTTGAAACAAAATGAAGTGCAATGTTAATAAGCTTACATTTTCATAATATTTATTTAATAATCTAACTGTTGAGGATACCTCTTAGTTTCATTAATCTCAATGTTCCAGCACTTTCTTTAAATAGTTTTAGGTTAGTTATGTCTCAAATTTCAACCAGGATAGAATTTCAGGAACATATGGTCCCTGGTACAAATTCTATGTTATATGTTTTGCTGTGATGAGTGGGCATCAAGAATGATGTTGATGACCTTGAGGGTGCTCTATCTGAGGGAGAGAGGTAGTTGAAATACTTGCAGTATTTTATGAAGAAGAGAAACAGCACGGTTTACGTCCATCAACTAATCTTAACCAGGAAAGCTGTTGGAGGAATGGGCTAACGTAGGAATGGGGTGGAACATTTAGAAAGAATCGATGCAGATGTAATGCACCCAATGAAGTTTACATCCAAGTGAACAAATTATGTTACTGTAGACTACGTCACCATAACCAAATATTGCTAGTATTAGACTTCGAACGAACAATTTCCAACTATTGACTGGTACGAAGACCCTCATTTTGTATAGTGTGTGTAATGAAACGAATACATGTTGATAATTTTTTGTCACGTGCTCTGATCAACTTAAACACTTATCAAAAATATTCCAAGTTCCTTCACGGAGTCTTTCCGTGCTATAAGTGTGTCATTGATCTTGATAATCGGTGTATTGATGCCTTTTAGATTTCTTCTTGTATGCCATTCGGCTTGGTATGAATATACAATTGGATGTCGTCTGCGTATAAGTGATATTTACAGTTCGTCTGTTGTTCCGATAGGTCATCCATGTGTAGGGAAAACAGAAGGGGTGATGAAAGCCAAAGCTGTGCCTCCATCTCAGTTTCTCTCCATCTAGACATATAATATACCACTAACACACACTTTTGGCGTCCATTGAGATAGGAACGTGTCCAGAATAATGCATTACTATAAAATTTCTTCATTTCTAGTTTAGCTAGCAAAATATATCTCTAAACACATAACACCCTATTACACTCAGCTGCAATGGTTGAAACTCCATGAACGACGGGAAATCTCAGTAGCCGTTGCTACGCACAAAATTCTCAAACTGAAGACCCCACCCTACCTATATAATGCATTTAAATATATGGAGTCAGTACATAACAGAGATAATAGGTTTACAAAAACTACCCTTCAAATTCCCCTTCATCGTACCACTAAATTTAACAAATCTTTTGTTTGCACTGCATCCCGTGTCTTCAATGTCTTTAATCTTCACCGTTTCGCAAATGACAGGAACTGCACCCAACTAAAGCAGTCCTTAACATCTATCTTCTTGGAGGAGTACGCAAGGGGCCGAGATCAGGTATTCATGAGTCTAATTATAAGATATATGTATATTTCTAAGAAAATTGTTTCTCTTTTTTTATATTCCTGAGATTCTTGTAGCCTAAAATATTAAAAAATCGAATGATATGCTTTATTACTTCTTATATGATTTATGTTTTAATTTTATTGGAATTGGTATCTGTATTTTAATTTTTAAGTTTAATGTTTAATTTGATATTTTAATATTATAAAATGTAGTTAGTATATTCATAAATTTGTATTGTGTTATAAGTAGACGCTACATAAAGGGGCTCTTCAGCCTCAGTGGCATGTATATCATCATTATCAATAAATTCATTCATTCATTCAATACGCAGTCAAATAACTTTGTAAGGCCTAGAAGAATTATAATAGTTATTTGTCGGTTATCCATTGCTAGCTGAACGCCGTTTGTTATATTTACTAATGCTGTGCTGGTACTGTAAATTTACAGTATATAAACCCTGACTGATATCTGTCGAGTGAATTGTAATGTAAATGATAGCTTGTCATTTGTTTCTCCAGTATTTTTATTAGTACAGGGAGGATAATAATTGAGCGGTAAAGTTCAAGGTTTGTTGGGGTACTACGGTAATTTTTCAGTTTTCAGTAAAGATCCCCGTCATAAGAGAAGTGTTAATAAATGTGCGTTATTGTAGGAAAGTCTATCCCGTAAACTAAGATACTAGGGTTTATACTAAGGTAAGGTAAGGGTTATTCTGCCCGAAGGCAGGTCCGAACCTCCGCAGAGGCGTTCCTTATCCGGAGTTTACGTTCGGTAGGGTGGCCAGGTCCTTTCCGCTCCTCCATTCCCTTACCCCCCCTCCCACCAACAGCGCGTGGCAACCCATCCAACTCCTGACCACGCCCAATGTTGCTTAACTTCGGAGATCTCACGGGATCCGGTGTTTCAACACGGCTACGGCCGTTGGCGTTTATACTAACAATTGTTGAAATCAATCGAAATTTAATTCTGTACTAAATAGGTACTTAAATGATGCACATGAAGTGATAAGCATCTCCTAGAGACTTTCAGTACAATAAATCTTTCCGCAGGAATGAAAAATGTGAAAGAATGGACAAAATCTAACACTGCAAGCTAGCGATTACTGATCTGTCTAATGTTATATTGTATTTTTAATTTGTTCGTATTTCAATTCATTCCATATCAGTAATTAACTGTCAACATCATACCTGTTGGTGAACAACCAATTGTTATCCTACAAAAACAGAATATATATTCTGCGAACTAATCCCCTTCAGCGAATGTCAGAATTACGTGATATTATTTCGAAGTAAATTCAAACATTGTATCGATAACTTCACTAATTCAACAAAACACTCATAAGTTCATTCATTTTAAAGTTTCTCATTGGTGTCCTCCCACTTTTGGAGTACTGTGAATGTACCTGTACCTTAATTAAGGCCACGGCCGCTTCCTTCCAACTCCTAACCCGTTCCTATCCCATCATCGCCATAAGACCTATCTGTGTCGGTGCAACGTAAAGCAACTTCTAAAATAAACATTATTATTATTATTATTATTATTATTATTATTATTATTAGTATTATTATTATTATTATTATTGGTGATAAAATGATTTAATTTGGTTTGGATTAGTGTTAAATAATAATTATTATACCTCTATTTTATTTTATGCTTTTCTGCTTTGGCATTTCCCCATTAAACATGCCTTTCTAAGCCTTTTGATTCCGTTAACGGTTATCCATTTTATCTATTTATCCGACTCTAGCTGAGATGCGATTGCCTGAATCGTGGTGATAGTTCAGTGAAAGCTTTGGCGAGTGTTAGCAGCCATTGTAGTTGGTTGGCTTTCAGACGTTCCAATCTACAGACTTGTCATGTAGGATTCATCTTATATTGAGGATTTTCCCCCAGATTTGACCATTTTGTGTCTCTTTTCTGTATGTATCACTTTCATTATTAATCTTCCTTCTATATTTGGGATGTTCATTTCTTTATATCGTGTTAAAGGATTCTTTTGAATTGTAACATGCTTTTGTTTTCTTCGTAACCCATTATCTTCCTTCATTGCAAGGCCTGTCTTTACATAGGATGATTATTAATCTAAAAATGTTAAACTATTATATTTCGGCTAAAGTTCCTCTGATTAATTTTTATTTTACTGAGTTGAGAATTTCTTGTTCCGTATTCGCTGTTTGTTATCAGCTCCTATATTTAAGCGTGGGGTTCGAACCTTCGAGCACCATCCACTATCACAAGTCATATAAGGCACGTGTATTTCGTACCTGTGCTCGTTTTACGGGTTCACTCTAGGTCCCCATAATGAATTAATAGTGGCGCTCACGATTTCTGCTGTCTTCTAACCCTTAAACACACATCTTGTTATATTAGGGCCTACCGCTGTTTTAGTGTGAGGGTACCGATATATTTCAGAATTGTTGTACACGGCGGGATGCACAAAACTAAATCACAAGGGACTGATGAACCACCCGGTATACACGACCTAAGGCATTACTAACATGAATACCATGTCCTGGAACTATTGCCCCTTATTTCATTTTCCAGAACACTTTTCTTGATGTATTTCAGGTAGAAAATCTTAGAACTTCTGCTTACAGAATGTTCTAGCAAATGGATCTTGTTGACATAAAAAAAAGAAGGCTGTCAGTGTCATGTTAGGAGGTTGTGTAGCACCTTCTTGGACGTCATCCGCTGTGAAATATACCGCTTGTGCATTTTCTAGATGGATACTGAGAAGAACAATATGTGGATAACGATCATTAACTCGGAAATTCAGGATAGGCCTACGCCAAGTTGCCTCGTTACCTCGCGAACTGAAAATGTGTCGTCTTATCGACTTTCCTGCTCTCATTTGTAAGTTGAAATACTGCCACATCACTACCATTGTTGACTTATTTACAAATGCATTTAATGGATGTTACTGAATTACAGCTTTTTAACATTGATGCTAGCATGAAACTTCAGGAGTATGTGGTTGTTCACCTGAATGTTTCCGAACTGATTATGTACCTTCTGTTGGATAGTCGTAGTATATTCGTTATTTCCTTGGTTTGGTCTTCTGTAAAGATGGTAGCCATCTTCTCCTGTTCGGTTTTTTGTATAACTTCTCCTGGGTACCACTCTATACATTTTCTTCCTTCTATACAGCGTAATTCGGGGCTTGCGTGGTTCACATGGACCGTGAACCATATACTTAGTATTATTTCAAAGAGAATGAGCTTCTTGTGTTGATTTGGAATCTCTGCGAATATAACACTTTCGATTTGAGTTGAAGGAATTTTTCCTTATTATTATTAGCGTATGGTAACATACATAAAAACAATATACATGAACAGTAGGCACAATTAATACATACATTACAACAGCGAAAACAATCATGCAAACAAAAGTGTTCAAAGCGTTAGATCTAAATTCTCTAGTCATCGTATGTCCTGGATGGACATTTTAGATTCTCTTTATACGGAAGGCAAGTATTGATCTAACTTGGTGATAAATTTGCCCTTGCACTTTGAAATCTCGTATGAAACAACGCATTCGGCGATACAATTGTCGATAGTATGCTTAACTGCACCACAGTCACAGGCTAGGGAAGATCACATACCCCACTTGAGCCATAATAATATGTGGGCATGTGGAAGCACTTTTATCTGCACTCAGTTGAATACATCCAATATAGAGCTACTCCATAAACGTGGTTCTTAGATATTACATTCATGAGCTGTATTCATTTTCGTTTAAAAACGCTCACTTGTTAGTAGGTGCCTGACCACTCAGGAGCTCTCCCTTGATTTCAGTCGCAGATGGGTTACATGGTGATTTTAATGAATAGATCTTGACGTCCGTAAGTTCAAACATAGGTCATGGTATTCCGGGCATATTCTCGTATATGTCTTGGACTTCCCGTTAATATACTGGCAATATAATAATTTTCCCAATGTCTGCAACATTGCCATTGTTGGCTACAGCAACCCGTAAATGAACTGAGTCATCTACCCGAGGTTTCTCTTGGTTTAGTCGCATGAAGAGCAGAAGTTTACTCTGAAGCTTGACGTACATATAGACAGTAAATTCATGGAATTTCGGATTATTTTTTGGTGATCCGGACCGTATCACTATTCTTTAGGCTTAACACTCCATAGCTGATATTTTTGTTAGTTTGCTTTAGATTGAAGCGGTACGGTATTCGCCTTCACACTCCCAAAATATTATTGGATATGAAGGGTATTGTACGTCTATGTGTTTCCGAAATTCGTTGCAATACTTCACTCCGTCATGATAATGACTACTTGATTAATAGTAGGAGCATTAATACGTCCTTCATACTTGCCTACTGATAACTTGTTTGCTGATACGACAATTTTATAGCCATTTTTTGGGCATTCGATCCTAGGCGATCTTAAACATGTTTACCAAAGTCTTATGCTCATGGAAGAACGTCTGCAGAGCTATAACAACATCACTTCTAGTGCTAAGAATGTTCTTCTTGTTGCGCGTCTCCATAAAATAAATTATTAAAAAATTTAGATTCTCATTACGAAAGGCAAGAACTGATCTAACTTGGTGATAAATTTGTCCTTACACTTTGAAAGTTGGTGTGAAACCAGTTTCTTTTACTATATATGTTGAACCGAAATGTGTCATCTGGAAGCATTATTTGTAGTTCTTTATTTTTTGCAGGAAGTGTTTAGACTCGGGAGTAGTTCCTGACGCATACGATATAACTAGTTCTGGAGGTGGATTTAAAGGGGGTAACTTAATTTTCCCGCCTGAGCAACATATTCCCGGCAGTTTTGATTTGAATTATTTTGCTTGACAGTGCTTGCATACGACGTTCACTATTCCAAATCGAACTTCTGGTTATAATTCATATTCGTAACTTTGATCGTACTGAAATGCTTCTAATGTCAGATGAGAACAGTAAAATATTTGTCTTGACTGAGAATGTCACGTACGGTCGATTTCAAGCGGCTCTTGACCCTACTCAGCAGTTTCCACAACTCCTGATGCCTTATTTGGTCCTCGGGAAGTCCGATTTCACGCTGCGGAGTTATTTCTGCAGCCCTTGATGCAGTATACACTTTTTCATTCCTGAGAAATTCGAGCTTCACGTTGCTCAGTTGTTTCTGCAGCCCTTGATAGAGCATGGCTTATTTGTTCCTGAGAAAGTCGGACATCACCCTGTTCAGTTGTATCTGCATCCCCTAATAATCCGATTTGTTTGATTTCTGATTGATTTTTCCAATAGTGTTCCGGTTTCTGGGAGGCATTTGGAAATAATATCGTTAGAAGCTACACAGAATTGAAATGTAATTAAACAACTGGCTTTGGAAATCACAATTCAAGGACGCCTCTGGGTGGCGATGGTTACTGTTGCTTTATGGAGCCTAAATGATGATAATTGAAATGAATTATACTACTATTACTACTTGTAATTACTGACTTACATCTAGTTGCAAAGTAATGGAGAAATAGACAAAAGGAAAGGAAAAAGAATAAGAGGTATAAAAGACGTAGGGAGAGGAAATCTCTAACTTGGTGTTTTCAGTCGAGTATTGCTTATAAAAGAAAGAGGGAGAGGAAGCCTCTAACATGGCGTTCGCAGTCGAGTATCACTTACGTGCTTAGCACTGAAAATGAAACCACTCGGAAAATACGATTCAAGATAAAATACATGAAGTAGCAGCATAACACCTACGTCATTAGCCCCACAACACAGCCTTGTGCGGATTATTGACTGATGGTTTAGTAAATTGACTTAACAGCTAGGTTACAGAACAGTTACTGATCAAGAAGAAGTGAAATGAATCCAATGAGAATTACTGATTGATGGTCCATGTTTCAGTAAATGTACATTTCCCGGGTTACGGCCGGTTATTTTTTGACACGATTCCTACTGTAGAGCGGGGGTGTAGTGTGAAAGTAATATCGCGAAAATGGTTCGTTGTAAGGCCTTAAAACGTGTTCTTCGGTAAATAATGATTTCTTGTAGACCGTGTTACCAGCAGGAACCTGAAAAATTTGGTTCAGATTGGTGAAGTAAAGATTTATATAAGGAATAGACAGAGGAAAATGTCGGACTTTCTGTTCTAAATAAATAGATTTCTAGAGAATATACAATACTTCGCTGACAAGGTGGATAACGGTCTTTGCACAGTTGATGATTATTGCAGCTCTTCGTAGTGAAATGTTCCACTATTGGCGTACGATCGGGAGAAAATTTAATCAGTCAATTTCTATATTTCAATATTTGTACTTCAAATATCCACCCTAGTTTAGAGAGAAGTTATTGAGTAATTTTGTCAGATGTCTTCCTTAATATATTCGGTCTTTTATTATTTGAGTGCAGTTTAAATTCCTGTCAGCGCATAAGAGGAAAAACATATTTTGATGTATATAAGTGTTTAGCTTTAACTAAATTTATATTGTTCGGTTAACCTATTGTAATAATGATAAACCACAGTGCAGTTTATAGGTAATTGTAGTGCTCTTATTATATTAGGCAGTATTTTGCTTGCTTTAATGTTCTGCAATCCTTCCAGTATTTCAGCACGTAACGACAGTTCTCATTTCTGTTAACTCGCAGTAGGATATAATAATAATAATAATAATAATAATAATAATAATAATAATAATAATAATAATAATAATAATAATAATAATAATAATAATAATAATAATAATAATATGCTAATAAATGGTCTTAATTTTGAAAATATTCAATGCTAACTGAATAGAGATCAGGGAACACATGCTTCAATGAATAACGACAATATTATTATTAAATGTGCAACGAGAGAGCACTCAGTGTTTCACAACAATAGACTTGGATGACTGACTTGGGTGGTGGACTCACCACTTAGTGAGTCTCTGCGAATGGAAAGGCAACTTCATTTCCTTAGAGGGTAACATCTAGTACTCAAACACAAATAATTTATTGTGAGTTCAATGAAAGTTACCTTTGACAAAAGAATAACGGCTCAAGCGTAAGAGGAAGGTGATTTAAACAAATACAGGTTTAGCAGTGGCTTGGGGCTGCAAAAGTTCACGGTTCCGCGGTACCTTGACGAAGCTGCAGTAGGTCTGTTCGATCTTGTTGCTGGGGTTGAAACTTTCTTGACTAAATTTATCTGAAGCGAGTCCTTGCTGGATCGATGGAATCTATGCGGACGTCCCCTATCATACACGGCAGAGTGTGGAATTGTATATTAAGTTTTACATAGCTGAGAGAAATGTGTGACTCATAACAATAAAATGTCTGGCCACAACTTGTATTAACTACATGCTATCGTCATAACAATACTCCAGTAGTGATGATAGCAACTGCCACACGGTATGTATTCAAGGCTTTGGGAACTACACGCAGAAGACTTGGTACTATTTTTTTAAAATTAAGTGGACCTTAAGTTTATACACTTTAAAATAAAATGTCGCATACCAAAATATGTTCAGCTATTTCCTTACAACTTCCATTACTGTATAGTTTCTGTTCCTGCAAAATTTGAGAAGTGCGACTGCGAGGTATTCAACTATCCATCAAACAATCCAGCCTTCCACCGTCTGACGTTCACCTCTTTGGACCACTGAAAAATTTTCTGTGAGCAAAGATGAAATAAAATTGGTCGTGTTTACGTGGAACAGTTGCTGTAAGAATGGGAAAATTATCTCGAGAGACTTGGTTCATATCATGAAAAGTAGATAAAACTTGTAGGTTTCTTTGTGCGTGATATTTGTTTTGTTAATCATTAAATTTTTATCAAACATCTGCGTTACTTTTCGATCCGCCTCGTAAATTCAAGGAAGCAACTGAGTGAAGTGCATTTCTTCAAGATAATACCGAAACATATCGGAGCTTCCAAATAGTATCAATTAGTTCCTCAGTTAAGATATATATTTCCTTTTATATTCGTTTTTTCATCAACCGTGTTAAGCCATTGGGAGGTACGTTACTTTCAAATACTTTACCGGTTAATAGTATACCGTCTTTACAGTGAAGATATATTGTGTCCAAGGAATGTTTATGAAATACTTTCCATTCAAGGTTCAACTTCCCAAGTATATATAATTTACCAGTAATTGAAGTAACTGAATTTTCATAAGATGCTCATTTCGATTATGACTCGTTTGTAAAACAAGTTAATAAGAAGAGAATTAACAATCATTAATATAATTTTGCACTTTGTTCAAAAATATTTATTATCCTTCCTCTTCTGCCACTTTTACCACACCTGTGGGTTCGCGAGTGGGACTGCGTCGAACATGTGGATTTGGCCCTGTTTTGCGTCCGGATGCCCTTCCATACCCCAAATCTATGTGGAAGGATGTAATCTCTATTGCATATTTCTGTGGTGGTTGGGAGTGTTGTGTGTTATCTAAATATGAAGATGAGAGTGTAGTAGAGTGTAGTAGGGTAGAACGTAATGGTCGAAATTGGCAAGAAAGCAGTCTAAATGGCATCAAATACAAACATCCAGACCCCAACCGTGGAATCGAACCCGTGACGTCTGAACCGAAGGCCTCAACGCTGACCATTCAGCCAAGGAGTCGGACTATCCAACAAAATAACACAAAGAAGTTAAATGAAATACGTCCTTTATGGATGCCTAAGAGGTTCCGAAAAGATTTATATAGTGTCTCACAGATAAGCGCTTCAATTTTCGTTAAGAAGTAATAACTGTGGAATGAACTGACATCGGCGCTATGCTTTTACCAAACTGTCGCAACGTCTATTTATCTCTGAAAATAAACATCAAATCTGCATCCGATAAATCAGCATGCTTTATTATATTGTAGGATGTAGGACCAATAGTCCTCCAGGAACGATTACCTTCCCTCCAAAAGGAATGCCATTGAACATAATAACTTTCAGAATTCTGTTGACGCACATACCACGCTGATTTTGACCTAAACAGCACGGCCAACTCCCCCGATCTCCAAACAAACCCAAATTTTATGTACCAGTTCGGTTCAAGTAAAGGCCATCTGAGCACAGATCCCCATCTTCCACCCATCCATTAGGATCTATGATCTAACTCCGAGTTTCCACATACCCCCCCCCCCCCCAAAGTCTCATTTAAATCATCGTTCAGTCAGTATCCCTCCTACACAGTATTCCACTGATAATCTCCGCTTCCTTAAACACCCGTGTGAGTTTCACGAATAGGAAAAGTTTAAAACACTGCATTGACAGTGTGAAAATTCCCTATGGGGATCACTGTAAGTACCTAGGTGTTAATATAAGGAAAGATATTCATTGGGGTAATCACGTAAAAGGAATTGTAAATAAAGGGTACATATATGTGCACATGATTGTGAGAGTATATAGGGGTTGTGGTAAGGATGTAAAGGAGAGGGCATGTAAGTCCCTGGTAAGACCCCAAATAGAGTATGGTTTCAGTGTATGGGACCCTCACCAGTATTACTTGATTCGAGAAATGAAGAAAAAATTCAGTGAAAAGCATTCGATTTGTTCTGGGTGATTTCCGACAAACGAGTAGCGTTAAGAAAATGTTGCAAAGTTTGGGCTAGGAACACTTGGGAGAAAGGAGACGAGCTGCTCGACTAAGTGGAATGTTCCCAGCTGTCAGTGGAAATATAGCGTGGAATGACATCAGTAAACGAATGGCTGAGTAGGAAAGTAGGAAAGATCACAATATGAAGATAAAGTTGGAATTCAAGAGGACAAATTGGGGCAAATATTCGTTTATAGGAAGAGGAGTTAGGGATTGGAATAATTTACCAAGGGAGATGTTCATTACATTTCCAAATTCTTTGCTATTAATCAAAAGAGACTAGGAAAAGAATAGATAGGGAATCCGCCACCTGGGCGACTGCCCTAAATGCAGATCAGTGTTGATTGATTGATTGATTGATTGATTGTTTGATTGATTTATTGATTTATTGATTGATTTATTGATTGATTTATTGATTGATTGATTGATTAATTGATTAATTGATTAATTGATTGATTGATTGATTGATTGATTGATTGATTGATTGATTGATTGATTGATTGATTGATTGATTGATTGATTGATTGATTGATTGATTGATTGATTGATTGGCATATGTTTAATTTCACGCATTTTTACGATCCTTGCTGTCATTTGCTGATAGCTTCATTTTTCGAAGCATCGAACCTCTTCATTTTTCCCTATGTTTAGGGTTCATTAGGGATGTTTCTTTCGTTGTGTTTCCCGCCATTCTTCTTCTCTCGGTGCCTACACGTTTCGGATGTTGGCGATCATGATGAATATTTTTGTCTTGTTTGTGGCAGCGCGGAACAGTTCAGATGATGACATATTGCACCAGCCTCTAAGATTGTCAAGCCAAGATATTCCCGTCATAGATATCTTAGAAACGCGCATTATAAAATAGAACGTAACAAGTACACAGAGTAGTTGACCACGCTACTACACCGTCCTACCATGAAAAAGACATGACCAGCCTGAGGGGATATACAATAACCGGAGCGATACAACACACACACCATAATTGTTTTCATGTTTATATGTCAAGCAAAGTCATGGCAAACAGTTTATGAAACGATATTGCATGCTGAAGGTAATATAAATGTATCTTTCCTTGCAATAGCTTTCAACATCTTCTATACTAATGGATGCTACTTGGAGAAGTTTCAGGCAAAAGCTCTAAACATGTCAATAACTTTATAGGTTCATCAATCATTCCTCGACTATCATTCTTCAAAAATACATTAATGCATGAGACCGGCCCAGAAGCTCTGTGGATATGTGACTACTGTTTACCCACTGAAGTTGTAAACTAGTAAAATGGTGGATACTTATCTACTCTGTAATGCCTGAAAGATAGCAAGATCATCTTGGTACAAGCAATAGTGGACGCTATGGGAACGAAAGTTGAACCTCACCATTTAACCCCGGGACTGGATGCATTTGTCCTCAGAAATACGCATTTCTAGTCTACGCTGAGTGTGCCCCAGGAACATGAAAATGATGTTCCCTAATCTCGTGACTTCTTAGTGGTGAGTAGAACGCCATGTCATTCCGTTACCTCATCGGTTAAGCAGTCTTTTGGGAAGTATACGTTAACTAAAATATATAAATTATATTATGATAGGTTCGTATTGACCTGTGATTACAATAGTGTTTAAATAATATAATATTAAAGTCCACCTTTTCAATACAAACTGTAAAATGTATTAAATTGCATATATGTTCAGGGACTAGACTCGACCTAACAGTAGGTCATCATAAGCCTAAAGCAAATTAAATAGAAATGTATCAAAGAGATTAAACAATGTAAAGACACAAAGGTCTTAAAAATGTACATACCATGTAAGAAACTAAGATAAGATTCGAGAGATGGGATGGTATGTATATTTTTCTTTATGTCCACTTTCCCCGTGCGTTTCTGGGGGGTGCAACGAGAAGGTTCCGTCCCTAGCCACACCGAGAATATTCCCGTACTCATCACCTGTGCTACAAAAAGGAGGCTAGCTGCGACCATCAGTGTCACAACGGAGAGTGTGTGTGTGAGAGAGAGAGAGATGACGGTCGTAGAGTCATCGTGTGAAGCAGCTGTCGTGAGTGTAATTAGGACAGTGTCAATGGACGTTATTATGAGTATTCTCCTGCTGTGTAACACTATTCATCTGTTGCTGTTTAGTTGTTCACTGTGCTTGACTGTGTGGATTACTGGCCTTTCTCTGGAGTTGAGCCAAGGAAAAGTCATCGTGTGTTGTAGAGAGTAAGTAGCCCTGTATTCAAATGTATCTGTCTGCACTCAGCTGCTGTGTGGGGTGACTGGACTTCAATGAAAAATGAAAGTAATGCGAGCCTGTCAATAAGGATTTCGCCCGTCTAGGTAGACCACCTAACTGGCCGCTCGCTATGAAGAAAAAAGAATAGCCAGCAATTAGTAAAGTCTAGTCATTGTAGGTATGCATGTGTATGTTTGCGTATTTACAGGATCATCCTAAAATAAATTATCGTGATAAAATATACGGAATTTTATTCGTAACAAAAGTGGTGTCAAAACTGGAATAGATCCCGTGTGTGGTACATCATTCTAATCAGCGTGAATCAGCGGACATACTACTGCAGGTTTCGAGAGCCACCGGAAGAATTCTCCTTAATTTTTCCTTTTGAGTTAATGACTCAATGCCAGGGAGATCCGAAAACACACAATGATGGAGGCTCAGTTAAATGTTCTCCTCGGGATGATAAAGAAGATGGAAGAAGGCCAAAAGGAGATGAAAGAAGACTAGAAGATGGTGCAGATAGAATATATCCAAAGGAGATGCGGAAAACGATGGAAAAAATCAAGGAGGGGCTGATAAAGGAAATCGCAGACGACCAGAAGAAGATGAAAGACGGCCAAAATAAGACAGAAAACGCCAGAAGAAGAAGAACGAGGTCGGCTAGAAGAAGATGGAGGACCACAAGGAGAAGATGGAAGACGCCCAAGAGAACATGGTAGATGGCCAGAAAATGATTGAAGACAGAAAGAAAACGGCGGAGACTATCAGAAGGAGATGGATGATGGACACAGAAAGGTCAACAAGGGTCTCCATGAGGTGAAGCATGTTCCATAGATTCCAAGTACTGTCCCGAGAAAGAATGCAGTTCTGTTCCAGGAGGTAGGACGAGTACGAAGTTCCCTGCCGAAGGACCACGTTGGAGTTCGAGGGACACCTGGAGGTGACTGAGGTATGAGAGATGCTAGTAATGTCATTCCTTATGCTGACAGTTCGTGCTATGAATGGTGTGAAAATGTTGCTCATAGGGTCGGTTGGTGCATATGTTTCGGTGGGCTTGGCAGACTGATATGCAGTAGCAACTTCTGGCTCACATAGGAACTCAACGTGTAACTACCTCACTCCTCATTTCCGTAGTACGCGTCTTCAGTGATGCCTATGCCATATATGGCAGATGATGATACATACATACACATAGAAAGAAAGACTAATCACTAGTTAAACGCCAATGACGTTTTAAACACACTTTTTTGGATATCAAAGAATTAAAATATTTTCTGAGAACTCACATTCAGCCAGGCTGAGTGGCTTAGACGGTAGAGCGGTAGCCTTCTGAGCCAACGTTAGCCAGTTTGATACCGGTTCAGTCCGTTGGTATTAGAAGGTCCTCAAATACACCAGCCTAATATAGGCAGATGGATGGATGGATGGTTGGATGGATGGATGGATGGATGGATGGATGGATGGATGGATGGATGGATGGATGGATGGATGGATGGATGGATGGATGGATGGATGGATGGATGGATGGATGGATGGATGGATGGATGGATGGATGGATGGATGGATGGATGGATGGATGGATGGATGGATGGATGGATGGATGGATGGATGGATGGATGGATGGATGGATGGATGGATGGATGGATGGATGGATGGATGGATGGATGGATGGATGGATGGATGGATGGATGGATGGATGGATGGATGGATGGATGGATGGATGGATGGATGGATGGATGGATGGATGGATGGATGGATGGATGGATGGATGGATGGATGGATGGATGGATGGATGGATGGATGGATGGATGGATGGATGGATGGATGGATGGATGGATGGATGGATGGATGGATGGATGGATGGATGGATGGATGGATGGATGGATGGATGGATGGATGGATGGATGGATGGATGGATGGATGGATGGATGGATGGATGGATGGATGGATGGATGGATGGATGGATGGATGGATGGATGGATGGATGGATGGATGGATGGATGGATGGATGGATGGATGGATGGATGGATGGATGGATGGATGGATGGATGGATGGATGGATGGATGGATGGATGGATGGATGGATGGATGGATGGATGGATGGATGGATGGATGGATGGATGGATGGATGGATGGATGGATGGATGGATGGATGGATGGATGGATGGATGGATGGATGGATGGATGGATGGATGGATGGATGGATGGATGGATGGATGGATGGATGGATGGATGGATGGATGGATGGATGGATGGATGGATGGATGGATGGATGGATGGATGGATGGATGGATGGATGGATGGATGGATGGATGGATGGATGGATGGATGGATGGATGGATGGATGGATGGATGGATGGATGGATGGATGGATGGATGGATGGATGGATGGATGGATGGATGGATGGATGGATGGATGGATGGATGGATGGATGGATGGATGGATGGATGGATGGATGGATGGATGGATGGATGGATGGATGGATGGATGGATGGATGGATGGATGGATGGATGGATGGATGGATGGATGGATGGATGGATGGATGGATGGATGGATGGATGGATGGATGGATGGATGGATGGATGGATGGATGGATGGATGGATGGATGGATGGATGGATGGATGGATGGATGGATGGATGGATGGATGGATGGATGGATGGATGGATGGATGGATGGATGGATGGATGGATGGATGGATGGATGGATGGATGGATGGATGGATGGATGGATGGATGGATGGATGGATGGATGGATGGATGGATGGATGGATGGATGGATGGATGGATGGATGGATGGATGGATGGATGGATGGATGCTCTGCATTGAGTGATCGACAGACAGACAACGAACCTACATGTTACCATGGCAACATCTCTAACTGCTTGCCAGCAGGGAAGTAACGAATTGCCCTTTTCGTCATCATTCCTGTAAACTCGTGGTTGTTCATCAGGTAGAAAGAAGGAGAGGCGTCAATCGGCCATTCTGCGGAATATTGTCGGAATACGGACGGACGGACGGAGGGACGGACGGACGGACGGACGGACGGACAGGAGAAAAGATTGACCTGCCTGGGCTTTTTCCTCCACAATTCTGAAATATATTGACCGGTATTTCAACTACGGAACCTAGCGGTGAGCGGCCGGTGAGCTGCCACTTGAGCCACGGAAGCTCAACAATTACGCTTATTCGGGCGATATTTCTTCCCTTATAAACTTTATTTCATAATGTAAGCTTAGCTTTTGTTATTTTCCCCCTTTTTGGCCTATGGAAAATTAATGTTCTACAATATATTTTAGTGTTTCTCTATTGTGTCTTCTGCACGTGACCGTTAGATTTCGAATTGTGGCAAGGTGTTGTGGCTTGACCGTCATGTTAGCCTGCCGTTAGGTATCATGTAGAATCTTTAATTCATCGCATCACCTTTCTTAGCATGTCCTTGATTTTTTATTCTTGTGTGAATCACGAGAATGTTACCGTCGGATCCCTTGCTACTTCTATCTAGGGGCATTTTCTGAATTATTTGGTCTTGTGTCTCTAAATTTTCTGATTTGTCACACCGTAGAATGGTCATGTTTCGTGTGCAATTACGATTTTAAGCCCTGAAGTTTTTTTCATGTTGCGGTATACGGTTGTTTTTCTCCTGCCTCTTTGTAATTTATTATGCGACTTATTATGGAAACGGAACTTGCTTAAATAGGTATCTGTCATCCCCAAAAAATTTCTTTCTCTGTAACCTTACTCCCTAAATTTTTTGTAACACGTAATGTAACCGATTCTCAGTGTTTATGGAAATACACCGTGTACTATAGGTTATTCCTTTGGAATTCAAATTTACTTTCTATGTCGGTGCATTATCTCTATGGTAACATTGTTACAGATTCCACATTTTTAACTCCTGTAAATTATCTGAAGGAACGTCTTTATATCTATATACATAAAGTTGCAGGGGATCCGCTGTCTGAAATTTCGGTTTATTTTCCCATTTTTTCAGATACTTACCTATCTTAAATCAACTCAAGACCGAATCAGTTGTTTGTATTTTTCGTGTCTGTCTGTTAGTTCCACCATCACGGCTAAACGGCAAGATTGACCTCGAGCAAACTTAATATTTAGAGCATACTTATCCCGGGGAATGTTCTCATATGCAAATAATTATGAATCTTTGAATAGACGGGGATTTTTAGGAAAAGCAGCACAGTTTTCTTCCATTTTCTCTTATACTATTGATTTTCTGTAAAATCCTTGGATTATGTGTGAAACGCCGTTTCATTATAAACAAGTTTTGTTCTGTACATAATTTCGTTTACTCTTCAATTGGCGAGGAAATTACTATTTTCTGCGGGTCCCATGCTCTGCATTGAGTGATCGACAGACAGACAACGAACCTACATGTTACCATGGCAACATCTCTAACTGCTTGCCAGCAGGGAAGTAACGAATTGCCCTTTTCGTCATCATTCCTGTAAACTCGTGGTTGTTCATCAGGTAGAAAGAAGGAGAGGCGTCAATCGGCCATTCTGCGGAATATTGTCGGAATACCGTTGGAGGTTACAATCGTCCTCGAATGGCACTAAAGGCCATTTTCTCCAAATCGAGTTAAACACGGTATAAATTAAAGCCGTTTATCTTTAGTACCTAGTTTAAACATGCGTCCAGTTTCTCCACCAATTTCCGACACTTGTTTAGTTTAAACGACAGCTCGCCCGTTTAAACTAATGATGTCAAGTCTGCGCTAGCGTTGGCTGCACTGAAATAATAGTCGAAGGCATGGTCGATTGGAATTGGGCAATCAAGACAAAGACAAAGTCACCTCCGTACAGAATAGAGAATAATGAGAAATAAAAGTGCTCTCCAATAAATTGTAGACAACAATGGGTAAAATTATACGACACAACACTTCGCACAAATGTTAAATATTTATTTATCAGTAGAGGTAATATCCCGCCGAATTTCTACTTTATTCACTACGTACAGGCCATGAAGGCCCTTGGAGGAGTGGAAGGTAAAGGCTTCCACCATTGCTAACCGCGGCACGTGATGGGGTAAAGTGGTTATCTCTACGCCCGACCGCCTTTGCCCCCAGAAATTAACCTGGTACTCATTTTTGGTGTAGGCTGAGTGAACCTCAGGGCCATATGCACCTCCGGAAGTGGAAATCTTGTTTCTTAAATTTTACGACTTCCTGACGGGGATTCGAACCCACGTCCTTCCGGGCGAACCGAGCACACTTTTACCGCCTCGGCCAGGTAGCCCCTAATTGGCCAATCAGAGCCAAGTAATTCAATGACCGACACTTTTGTATTAATATCAGCTGTTTGTGGCGTGCGAAGTGTTGTGTCGTATAATTTTACCCATTGTTGTCTACAATTTCTTGGAGAGCACTTTTATTTCTGATTATTCTCTAACATACCTTACCATAAACAAGTTCCGTGGGCCTAATACGTGTTTTTTGATGTCTGTATTGTCTTACGGAACACACGGGAACGTTGAATACTAGAATCCTGGTCTTTTAGCAATATTCCTTTCCTCAGAAAATCAACATTTATGTGAATTTCAAATAAACAAATTCCAAGCATGCTCGAGATTTATCTCCTATTAAAATCCATCGCCCTTAGCCGGGATCAATCTCACAAACGTCGGATCCAGCAGACAGACCAGTGAGGATGGATTATTTGGTGATGTATTACTTGATTCTATACTCGTTTATAACATAACCTAGTTCGCGGTATGTAGCACTACATGCAAAATACTCCTCTTCCTATAGCATTAATATTTCAATTGCTGGTATGCTGGCAATAGTTAGAATGAAACATTCTTAACCCTTTCACTACCAATTTTATTTTTTTCATAAATTAGGTCATTTCTTTGCATTTACTGGTCAACGAACTTCTAATTAGTATATAATTTCAATATCTAATTAATATCTGATACGTTGTGCCTCTGAGAGGGGTGGGACATATATGTCCCACTGGTATTCCTGTGTGGGACATATATGTCCCACTGGTATATTTTGAAAGATGCCAAATCTTATTTATAATACCATTATTTATAAGAATATGAAATAAAAGATATGGTACACAGAATACTAAATAGCCAAACTTAAAACGATGATATATAAGATCAAATTATTAGTTTTAGAACACTTCACATGTAGGTTAGATTAGGTGCAACAGATCAAGTGTGATAAGATGCAAAGTAGGCCTGCACAGAGGGAGCTTACACATTGTACAGAGAGTTTTGGTTCTTGTTCCTTTCTTCAGCTTTGAGCACCTCACACATCGCCTTCTGGTATTGCCTTCCACCGGCAACTGACCTCCAACATACAACGTCAATTTTGATGCCGAGGTAGGTCGCCCAGATATCCTCTTCCTTTTTACTGTTGCTTTTGCTTTGCCAACAGCCATCATTTGTCCTGCAAGGGGAATAATGTACCCCAGCAAAGGAATCCGTTTATGCTTGGTTTCTTGATACAAAATCCAAGAATTGACAACGGCCGTCATGAGAACCTTGAAGAAAACCTTTCTCCACCACTTTTGAGATTTTTTATCAAAATCGTATGTTCCAACTTTCTGAGAGAGGTCTACACCTCCCATAATTTCATTGTAGAACGATGTTGATTCTAGGCAGGGAACTACTTCTCTACTTCCATCTTTTTCTTTTTTAGCACTTCGACTTCGTTTGCCACATGGCAGTTGCTAAGTACCACCAATTCTTTAGAATCCTGCCATCTTGCAGCAAGCGTTCCAGAAGCATTAGCCAAACACTGACATTGGCTCCTGTCTAACTTTCCCTGCAATTGTCGTTTTTGTCTGCTTCTGAGGCAGTATCACCATCCAGACCTACCGAATCATTGTCACTAGGCACATAATTTACATCCGCAACATCATCAGAGCCGAAATCCAAATCTGACGCTGAATCTTCTTCATTTGTCCCTAAAAACTTTGCCAGTTGGTTGTCATTCGAAAAGACATCCTCCCAATGCCGCCTTTTTGAAGTCAGCTACAATAAACACAATCTATTTCGTAAACCAGGTTATAAAATACCACTGGGACTATATGTCCCAAAGAAAACTACCAATGGGTTATATGTGTACCATTGTAAAGAAATTAGATATTACATTGCACGAACCTGATATAATAATATGTAAGATGCAAGAAATTGGTATTTGTTATCGCTATAAGCACCTGCGTGTGTTACACAGTGAACGCAATAATGTAACCTCTGAGAACTGGCGCGAAACAGTGACTCGTATCGATAATCTCCCGTTCTATGAATAAAACTTAGAACACGTGCCATCTGTTGGAAATTCATGGCAATGCTAAAGCTAACAAATCTATATATAACCATTGGGACACGGTCCTGTGCTATTATAATTGAATTAAATCCCAATAGTATTGGTTGATACCCTTGCGGGACATATATGTCCCAGTGGGAGTGAAAGGGTTAACTATAATTTATTTTATTACTAGTTTACTAGCAAGCATGAAACACTTGGTTATTTTTCTGATCCCATAAATATTTATTAAAGTACAGTATATATTATGATAGTAATGAGTGGCTCAGACGGCTGAGGCGCTGGCTTTCTGAACCCAAGGTTCGATCCTGGCTCAGTCCTGTGGTATTTGAAGGTGCTCATATACGTTAGCCTCGTGTTGGTAGATTTACTGGCACGTAAAGGAACTCATGCTGGACAAAATCCTGGCACCTCGGCGTCTACGAAAACGGTCAAAAGTAGTTAGTGGGACATAGAAAGAGCATTTTGACACGCAATCTAGCCATTAGAAATTGTATACCACCACCCGTCCTACTGTGCCGGCCAACATTCTGATGGTAAAAATATCTTTGACCACCTGGATTCGAAGCGTCTTATTACGCTTTCGTACGATGCTGACCTAACTCTTTAACGACCACAGCCATCAAACACCACAAAGAAAACTGACGTATTACACCATTTATATACGAAAAATGTTATGCTTCACATTACAGTACTCATGCCATCAACAGTATTTTTTATAATATTATATGGAGACTGCAATTTAAGGCCTATGGTCCCCGTTGTTAATGAGAAAATGCCTACTGTATAATATCTTAATGCAACCAGAAGCATTGCTTCTAGCGAAATAGCATTATTTCGTGCAGTTGACGTTTTAAATTAATCTTTCTTTGATACAAGACAATCTTTGCTGTTCGTTTATCAATTATAAATCCATCAACAAACTCCCTTACAACCAATTTTCGAAATTTGTAAACATTTTTTTGGAATGCGGCTTCTTAACCTCAGTTGCACATCAGAATTATTTCCTATTTAATCAAAAATTTCAACAAATTCTTCCATTTTTCTAGTGCTAATACTACGTTCTAATTTGAGTACGTCTTCTATTTAAGTACTGCAGTACTGGCAGTCAAAACTAACCATTCTACTAGGAAAATCACAGATACGTTAATACGATGTCAAGAAGGCTGAATATAAACAGAAGTTTAAACCTACAATATGGAAGGTTTAACTTTGAATCAAGTTTGAGGCGGTAGAGATGGGATCCCTCGCTGAGTCCGAGGGAAAAGCCAACCCTGTAGTGTAAGCAAATTAAGGAAGGAAGGTATATATTATATGTTATTTGTAGAGCCCGGATTTCCATGCACTATCAAATTTCAAAAAATGCATGCATTCATGCACTATCATATGGCAAAACGTGCACAATAAACTGGAAAATACGCACCATCAAAATTCAGTTCCTTTTGAAACATTGTACGGAAACTACCCTAATTTCCCCAAATTGTCCTGATTTAAGCCCATCCGTTTATCTGTCAGCACATTCTTAAGAACAGAAAATGATCTTTTTACATCACAGAAAGTGATGGATGCATACTTCAATGAAGACATTTGGACAAAATGAGGTCAAATTGTACATCTTTTGAAATTTCACCACAATACGTCTTCTAGAAGCTTGACGAATTCAAAAACGGGATTTGAATTAATTAATTTGTTCAACTTATCTCTAGCTGCGGCAGCTACTTCTCCATGCCATGACTGCAGACACATTTGAATGTCCTCAATAGCTGGTGACGATTGCCTACTGTGATAACAAAGGCGTGTGACGAGCGAGAGTTCCGTGTAGGACATTCCAGGATAACAATGGTAGAGGGTTCAATGAAAAACCAGAGTTTGTAAGCTGCTATCCCAGTAACGCGGCGCCACAGAAGTGCGATACTAGTTTTCTTTTGTTCGTCTAAACAGACGAAAAATGAGCCGTCAATGGTTAATGCACAATTTACGGTTCAATTTATAGCAATGTACAACTGTAAAACTGGGACACCTTATTCCTAAGCATTAGATATCGACGTGGGGCTTCCTAAATACGTAATTATTTACCCAAGCAACAGATAAGCAAGTGTTTGGTTAATTGGATTATAGGACTTGTACCGTACGTAGGTTACTAACTTTGATCGTCACATAGGATGCCAGGAATACATTCTCTCCGTCTCTCAGTAATAGACATACTATAGCCTATAACGTGGAAACATTGTCCCAAATTCTGCACACTAACATTCAGAAATGGCCCCATCATGCATGTTAACAATTTATATGCGTCAAAATCAGAATAAAAGTCATATTATGCAATATTAAACGTCCAAATATACGTTATTAAATCCAAAATCTTCCAAATATGCATTGTGCATGTATTTTCTCCTAAAATGGCCAAAACATGCAATCATGCCCGGAAAAAGTACGGTTATTTGGAATTGTTAAGAACGAATATTTGCAAAGTTTGAGAAGTGTAGCTAGCTTATTTAAAATATGCATTTGCATGGAAATCCGGGCTCTAGTTATTTGCTTTACGTCCCACTAACTACTCTTTTACGGATTTCGGAGACGCCGAGGTGCCAGAATTTAGTCCCGCAGGAGTTCTTCTACGTGCCAGTAAACCTACCGACACGAGGCTGACGTATTTGAGCACCTTCAAATGCCACCGGACTGAGCCAGGATTGAACCTGCCAATTTGGGGTCAGAAGGCCAGCGCCTTAACCGTCTGAGCCACTCAGCCCGGCAGTGGAAGGAAGGAAGGAAGGAAGGGTTTCCTGTCATTTGCTGTAACTTTTGCTGTATTTCTCTTCCACTTCTGTTCTCCGGTTTAACTTCCGACCTCTCCCTTGCCTCTTCAGGTTTATTTGATATCACCATATGTCATCTTCTTATCTATTTAACTAAGAATCCCTGTACCTAAATGTCTCCCCTTTTACCTACTTCTTATATCCGTTACTTGAGGGGCATTAAAATTTTCCAATACATCCACTTGGTATTTATACGTCTTTCCTCAGTTATAATCGTATTTTCTATTAATTTCAACTTTCTTAACTGTATCACTTTCTTCCTTAATTACTCCTTATGTATGCGAGTGCTAATTCCGAAACCTCCACACCCTTTCCTCTGAAGGAAAATTCCAAGCTGTTGAAATGTATATATTTTGTAATAATAATGTTATTTGCTTTACGTCCCACTAACTACTCTTTTACGGTTTTCGGAGACGCCGAGGTGCCGGAATTTGGTCCCGCAGGAGTTCTTTTACGTGCCAGTAAATCTACCGACACGAGACTGACGTATTTGAGCACCTTCAAATACCACCGGACTGAGCCAGGATCGAACCTGCCAAGTTGGGGTCAGAAGGCCAGCGCCTCAACCGTCTGAGCCACTCAGCCCGGCTATACAATTTGGCCCCAGAAAATATCGAAATATGAATGCAATTTTAATGACGGTGCAGACCTACGTTTCAGGATAATTGTTGGATAAATGGTAAATCGTATCAAAAAAGAAAAACAGATAGCACAATCGCCTTTTAATTTGGAGAGATCTACAACTTTGATCCTATGATTTATTTTCGTATCTCGATTGTTGATATGTTAGAAAGCGCTGCATTTCTCGATTTTAATCAAATGTCTCCATCTCGATTGTGACTGGCATTCTGAAGATGCGCCTGTCTTTATAATTAAATCTCTCCATCTCTACTGTGAATGGCAAGTGCCAGGTGAGCCCGCCTTTTAAGTAGAAACTCCCTAACTCGATTTTGATTGGCAGTAGGGAATGTGGCCTGCCATTATCAACAAAACTTCCCCGATGCCTAATTTACATCGGAAACAAGTGTATGGCGTCCTCTCTCTTTTGTTTCTCGGATATCGCTAAGAGACATGCAAGTTAATATAATTTAGCTCACCGAAAATGCGTAAACAATGTAGAACACCGTAGGGAAGCACGGGCTCATTTGCTAGTCATTACTATTTTTCTGCACGCACTACGGTGGAGTACTCAAAGATGTGCCATATATATGTACTGTGCTCTGTACCAGTAAGTTTGTTTTGCTGGTTATAAGCTTGAACCCTTTCGTTTTGGTTTGGAGACCTCAAGTGTATCTCTCTTAAAATCTATTTGTTTGCTAAGTCAGTCATCATGTCAACTGGGTTATTTTCACGTAGTATTATCACTCAAGTCCGCCTCTGTGGTGTAGTGGTTAGCGTGATTAGCTGCCACCCCCGGAGGTCCGGGTTCGATTCCCGGCTCTGCCACGAAATTTGAAAAGTGGTACGAGGGCTGGAACGGGGTCCACTCAGCCTCGGGAGGTCAACTGAGTAGAGGTGGGTTCGATTCCCACCTCAGCCATCCTGTAAGTGGTTTTCCGTGGTTTCCCACTTCTCCTCCGGGCAAATGCCGGGATGGTACCTAACTTAAGGCCACGGCCGCTTCCTTCCCTCTTCCTTGTCTATCGATTCCAATCTTCCCCATCCCCCGCAAGGCCCCTGTTCAGCATAGCAGGTGAGGCCGCCTGGGCGTGGTACTCGTCATTCTCCCCAGTTGTATCCCCCGACCAAGAGTCTGAAGCTCCAGGACACTGCACTTGAGGCGGTAGAGGTGGTATCCCTCGCTGAGTCCGAGGGAAAAACCGACCCTGGAGGGTAAACAGATGATGATGATGATGATGATTATCACTCAACTGTTTGTCTCACTTTATTTTTATAAAATAAAATTATCTACTTTCGGTTGTAAATATATTTATTACCTGGCTAAGACTGAAACTGAAACCTGCACCCGCAATTTGATTAAATAAGAGCAGAAGTGAGGTTGACTACAAAATATTTAGACCTGCCGAAAAAAAAAAACATATAAGCTGAACGTGTTTAATGTCCTAAAAATATAAAAAGAAATATTTAAATGCTATGACTTCAATAGACTACAATACCATATCAGTATCAGCATTATCTCCATTCGACAGGACATGAGTAAGACATCCCATTAAAACTTCAAGACAAGATCGACCAGTTCAGTTCCAAAACGTAACATAAGTTTGTATACATTAGTGTAAATTGTGTAAAAAATAGTTTTTAAGAATATTTCTAGCACAAGTTAATCTCCAATAAGTTGTAAAAATGTACAGATGGTTTAAACCCAGGTATTATGCCGTTCTCATTACTAACTCAGGAATGTTGACAGTTAATATTATCTCCATTAAATGTGAACAAGATTTGGACGTCACATTAGTACTTTAAAACATGGATGGCTTGATCACTCCATTGCAATTGTTATGTAAATAATATTTACTATGATTATTCCTAATATAGCATCCACTCAGAGCTCTGACTTGGAGATAGAATTCATCGCTGATGATGCCTGCAATGCCAGGCGAAACATGTACCATACTCAAACTTAATGTAATGACATTGCTATTGCCATAAAGACTTAACTATTATTGAATAGGTGGTTTCAATAAATTAATTGTATAACATTTAATGAATAAGAGCATGATGTGGTATCGAAAGCTCACGAGATCTTGCAGCTTATACTTGTGTGTTTTTTAAATGGCTTTACTGGAAAATATCCAATTGAGTGTTTTAAATGGCTTTACAGGAAAATATCCAATTGGGTGTTTTAAATGGCTTTACAGGAAAATATCCAATTGAGTTAGGTCAGATGGTGAGGTGCGTCAAGAAAGGTGATATCTGATCAATTATCATCACATACAGTTTTGAAATGACTCTCCTGTAAAGGCATTCAGACTCTTCAAAACGTTATTTAGTTTCTTCCATGGTTGATATAAATCGGTAATGTGGATTCGTAGTAACTGGGTTCACCCCTATAATGTCTCCATTTACGATCAAAATTAGACCTGAGTGAGTCACTTCATGTATTGACGGGATCGATCATCGAGCATGTCCAAGGGCGAGGATGTTTGGTTCGAGTCCAGTGACCAGTCATCTTTTCCGCTACTTAATCTGCCGGG